>NC_056725.1:1093479123-1093569015 GCF_019279795.1 Protopterus annectens | reverse complement strand
AGATCGGGAAAGTTGGTGGGCACGGGAAGGGGAAAGCTGTCGACAGTGCAGCTGTTTTTCTCTTCAGAACATTTTATGGCAAGGATCGAGTTGGGCAAGAGGAAACAAGGACCATTAAACAAATGTTTGGACCATTTCCATCATCATCTGCTACAACAGTATGTGCTGCAGTGAGTCGGATTGCATCTCATTTTACTACAGAACAATTAGAAAAGCTTCTCAATATACGCAAGACTCAAAGTGAAAAAAAAATGTTTTTTGGTAAAACAGTAGTTTTCTCATTTGACTTGTATTCTCTGGATCACACTGAAGACTTTCCTTTAAATGGTGAGACAGACCTTGTGGACATGAACATCTTAGGTATCAGCTCTTTCTTGAGTAGTCAAGGACACTTATCAAATGACTTCAAAGAAGATTCGTGTCAGAGTTCGTCCAAAAAGATAGATGGTACATTTTTAAAGCGAGAGGTTGAGAAGTATGTTGAAGGAACATTGATGACACACAGCACTGATGCTTTATGTTCAACATTGTTTGACATGTTGGTGTCAAATAAAAGTGGAGATGAACTTCAAAATGAGGTAAATTGTTACTTAATATTCACTTGACAAACTGTTTTCAGTATCAGTTCTGTTCAAAGTTGTCTTGGTATATATTGCACAGAATTGTTAACCTTATGAGTACAGATTTACTATTGGCCAGTGTGTGTCTTTGAATTTTTTTTCATTTTTTTTGCAGCTTTTTTGGCAGCTTTCTGCCACTTGTAGAGGGCTAAGGCTTTAATCCTTTTCATGAATTGCCCATGTTGGAGCAGCCAAGTGCTTATTTGCTGTGAGCTGCTCCTCACATAGCTGCAAAGCTGTTGATTGTGACAATTTTGTACCAGATTGTTCTAAAATGCTGCCTTGCAAATAAGTTCATTGTGTGTTCTTAATGAGTTTATTGTGATAGATGTGTACTTTTTTGGTGATTTATTAATAATCTAGTTGAGATTTGCCAATGGTTTAACTCTTGTGAAAGTGGAGAAAGAACCTAGCCAGTTTTAAGATTTAAATTGCAGTTAATGAGTGCCATTTTGCTATTGACAATCATGCTCTTTTGAAATTTTTTCTGCTTTTTCATAGTTTCTGTGTTATAAATAGAACTTGTTTGAGTGACACTGCTCTTTACACAGTGCAGTTGCAGGTATCTTTTACTATATCTGTCTCTGTACCACCAGCCTTCCCTAATACCCACTAGTTAGTGTTGCAGGCAATATCTATAGTATGGAAAGTTGCCCAGTGAGCCACACTATTTACAAAAGGTCCTTAAAGTAGCGTCAAACAGCTCATAGCTGCTCTGCTTTAACAAAATTAGCTAACAGTTGCCCCACATTGTCTTTAGCAGTTAGTAGTTGCTCTGCATAGTGTGTTCAGTATTTAATTAGCACAAGTAATTGTTTTCCTCCACAGTGCACCCTAATAAGTAGCTCATTTAACTGAATGTAATACTTTGCTGTGTATTTCAAACAAGTTCTTCAAATTCCTAGACCAATATGGAAGGTCTGTCTACTTGTCCTTCTCTTGCTACCATCCTCATAACACTTGATCTGATGATGTTTCCTTTATTTGCCCTTCACCCTATGGGTTTTGGATCCTAGCATTAGATCCGACTCAGCCGTATACTAAAGCTGTAGGCTGCACCATGGACTCTGGAGGCTTCTCTAGATCTCTTGTCCCATCCCTTGGGACACTTCTGTCCAGATCTCCCAAATTTGAAACGAATTGCTTGGTTTCCCTACTTCCAATGATTTCTAGAACTCTCAGGCTTTTCTCCCCAGTCAGAAAATTTTTGATCGCCGTTTACAAACCATCCACTAGGAAGCTTTACAATAGTAAGTGAAAGAGGTTCTCTGTTTGGGCTCTTGAGAAGAATTTCAACTCCTTTTCTGTACCAATGTTGGCAGTTTTGGACTTTGTGGGTCACCTTTTTAATAACCATGCAATTTTTTTTTTTTTTTTATTATTAATGTTTAAGGTACAACTTGCTGCCATTTCCAATTTTCATGTAGAGGAGAACTATGTCTCCCTAGCTTCATCCAAACTATGAAAGGTCTTCCTAAAGGGCACCTTCCTTCTACATTCTCCTATTAAGGATCCTGCCTTTAGTTCTTCAGGCTTTAGTCTCACCCCTTTTTGAACCTGAAATGAAAGTAGACTTGAAGTTCCTTTCCTGGAAAACTGTTTTCTTGGTGGCTATAACGTCCTCTGACGGTTTATGAGCTATAGACTTTGTCTTGCAACCCTCCATATCTGGTCTTTCACAAGGACAGAGTTACCTTATGTACTAATCCCTCCTTTTTGCCCAAGGTCACTTTTGAGGCTAACTTAAACCATGTCCTCAATCTTCCAGTGTTCTTTCCAAACTTTCAAAACAAAAGAGATCATCTTCTCTGTACATTGGATGTGCATAGACAGCTATGCTTCTATTTGGATAGAACCAAACAGAATTAGGAAATCTGAACAGCTTTTCATTTCTTTTTCTAAGTCCAGATTAGGTCCATGCTAAAGCTTCACAGTTTCCAAGGTTACGTTAGTCCATTGGACTAACGCTCGTGTCAAACTTTCTTTACCTAGTCATATTAAAGCCCATTCTATCAGATCTGTTTTTACTTCAGACTTTTGGTCTAAACTTCCCTTAGATGAAATTTGTGCAGCTGCTACATGGTCCAACCATCATACCTTTATTTGTGTCTGCTAACTTGAAGATGCAGCTCCCTTTGATACAGTAACTGTCACCACAGGAATGTCCAAAGTTCTTCCACAGAATAATTGATGCAGTTTGTGGCTGTGCACTTCCTCGTTTCCAAGACTGTGGTAGCATCTGGACCCTGACAGAATGATTGGAGATTATAGATGCGACAGCGTCATTTTCTGAAACTGCTGTCAGTGCACAGTTGGCAGATGAACAGCTCCTTCAGCAGGTAAGTGGTTTGAGTTCAAGTCTCAAGAAGAGATAATGAAGTGCCTGAAAGTCAGAAAGGAGGAGATCCGACTAGCTTTAGTTGCAAAAGCAAATGCCATTTCTTCTGCTCACTTAGAGGAATTTTGACTGGCAGCTGAAGGTCCCTGACACCTAAAGCAATCAGGCTTGTATAACCCTGTCAACTCCTGAAGATCAGCCCTATTCAGAATACTGCTCAATTAGAGGAATCCCTCTACAGCAACAGTATTTGAACGTATGTTCTATGTTACTAAGACATACTCCTGACTGTATTGCCCTATTTTTGTGCCCCATTGAGTACTGCTCCTGGTCATAGCATTGCTGTGCACCCCCCACCCCACATGTGGATGTTAGTTGGCCTTTAGCCTAGTCACCTGTCTTCCTATCCCACACTGATCTTTTGCTATCCTAGCTCTCTTCTTTACCCTCCTATTTTCCACTGTATCCCCCCTCGTACCTCTACTTCCTTCTCTTGCCTGTCCTCCCACTTTACCTCCTCACTCACTTAGACTATAGCTTTACTACCTCAGACCTTGTGCCCCCCTGCCCTGCCAGAGTTCCCCCATCTACCTCCGTAGTCTAGCCCCAGATATCCTGTGTTCATTCTCTCTGCTCTGCCAGAGTTCCCCCCATTACCTCCATAGTCTAGCCCCAGATATCCTGTGCCTATTCCCTCCTCATAGATTTAGGCATAGTATCTCTTTCTGAGGAAAGTAAATAGCTTAAAGTTAGGTGTAAGGTTGCTTTTCCAAGGAAGTAAATTGCTAACCAGCAAACTCTAATCCATAGCCCTCTACTAGCTGATTGTTTTCCATAACTGCTGCTGCTCCTCTAGGACAGTGCTGCCCTTCTCCATTCGCTATGCTCACTCTGCTCCTCTACCTTACCCCCATTCCCACCCACCCCTATTTCGATTACACTTATAGCTGCTAGCCACTCCTACCCCAGTTCACACATCCAGCCAACCAATCTAACCTCACCATCACTCCCCCCTCAAACATACCACACCACACCCTTGTCACTAACTCCCTTAATTGCTCCTCTGTCATCTAGTCAATAGCTCCTACTCTCACTCACCACTCCTCCCTCACTACAAAAGGTAACATATAAGGAGAAGAAACAAAATAATAAAATGGCTTTCCTACACCTAAAGGTAGCATTCTACACATTAACTATTTTTGTTCTTCCCTTGTTATCCATCCTTACATCATACCACACAGAACTTCATCTCACCAATCCAACTCAGTGTCAAACAGAAGCCATAGCCAATACACTAAAACTGAAACAGTTCCCTATATTCCTATGTGACCTTTCCCCAACTCATTGTTACTCCTACGTTAATAATAAACCAGCAAACAAAATTAACCCCTACTTATCCCAGAAACAAAATAAAATACTGGAAAAACTACTTAAACTCTACCTATATCTAACTCAAAAACTCACTTGTTGTGGAGACATACACCCCAACCTAGGACCCAATTATTCACTCTGTACAAACCTAAACCAACCAAACCCTCTTTATAGCAGGCCTACCGCCTTTCTTCTTCTCTTAAACATTAATGTAAGAAGCATACTTAACAAAGTTCAGGACCTCCATGCCCTATTGGCTTTATACAAACCAGATTTAGCCATACTAACAGAAACTTGGCTTAGACTAGAACATCATGATAATGAGATTACACCCTCTGGCTAAATATTATATGGAAAGATAAGCAAGGGAAAAAAGGAGGAGGCTTAGCCATTCTGTTTCAAAATCTCAAATTGGAACAGCTTAACTACAATTCCAAGTCGTCCATGATATAGAACTTGTTATTGCTAAATTAAAACTAAACTCTAGCAAACATATAATTATAGCAGGTGCCTATTTCCCACCAGGAAACAACAGTGACACTGTGGAGAACCTGCTACACTGGATGTCTATCTTCCATCCACAAGAGACCATACTCTTAGGAGATTTAGATATTGACTGTTCTGACTGTACCAAATACAATCCCTCTACCCATATTAATCTTCATGGGTTTGCCCAAGTTATAGACACCCCCACAAGAGTCGATTAAGAAAACCAAACGGCAATCCATCTTAGATTGCATATTTCTGTCTTGACCACACCTTAGCACACCAATCAGGCTGCCTGCCTGACAGTTTAAGCAATGACCAACCAACCCACCTTATTAGGAATAAATCCCAACATTGTAAACAACCCATCCTCAGAATACTTCACAACAAAAAGAACTTTAAAGCCAAGGACCTAAACAACAAACTGAAACACTGTGACTGGTCTCCCCTAAAACACCTACCCCTAGATGAAGCAGTAAACTACTTTAACTCAGCCTTTCTCAAAATCCTAAAGCGTCATGCACCAGCCAGAACCATCATTGTTAAGTCTAACAATGTCCTTGGTTAACGAAAGAAACTAAAACCATAATGAAGGACAGAGATAGAGCCTGGGCTCCATTTCATAAACTTAAAACCACTACCACAAAATAAAACTACTTAGCACTCCGGAACAAGACCAAAAAACTTATAAAACTCGATAAAACCAATTACTACAAAACCTTACAAGAAAAACATGCCCACAACCCTCAGAAATTCTTGGCCTCAATAAATAAATTACTGCACCCAGGTAAAACCAGCACTCCCACACCCATAGTACCAACCGGCAAAGAGGACATCCCTACCCAATTCAACAGATTCTTTATTGAAACAGTCCTAGCCCTATTTAACACTTTAATAGCACCACCAACCCCACACCTTCCCCAACCCCTATTACACAACAAACTCCCCCAGCTTTTCCTTCTCTCCAGCACTTACACAACTTATTATTAAACTCCTCTAAAAACTAAAACCTACCACGCTGTCTGCTGACAAACTTCCCACTGATTTCCCTCAACTATCAGCTGATACCATATCTTACCCTGTGTCCGTCATCATAAATAGATCCATATCTGAATGCAAAGTACCTAACCTCTGGAAAATATCTCATATTATTCCACTCTACAAAGGCAACAACTCCCTTAAGCTCACCAACTATCGCCCAATCGCAATTTTATCAAAAATACTAGAAAGAGTAATACATACACAACTAATGCAATACCTCCTAAAATAACCTTATATCATCATCTCAACATGAGTTTCGACCCTCTCATAGTACCACAACAGCCCTATTGTCATATACCAACATAGTCAACACTCATAGAAACAATGGACTTTGTGTATCCTCTGTATTCTTAGACTTATCCAAAGCAAGCCTTTGATATGGTTAACCAGAGCATGCTTCTCAAAACTCTGTCTACCCTTCACCTAAACTCCCTCGCTATATCATGTTTCAGCAGCTATTTATCAGGCCGACAACAAGCCGTTCTTTGGCAGGACCAACTATCCTCCCTTCTACCTGTATCATAGGAGTCCCTCAAGGTTCCATTCTTGGTCCTTTACTGTTCTCCATATTTACAACTCTGATAGCTGTATCCTCTCCATCTGCCTCTATAGTGCAGTATGCTGATGACACTACTGTCATATGCACCGCCCCAACCTTAAGCAAACTTCAAACAACAACACAACTTAATTCTGACGGAAGCATGGTTTTCTAGCATTAAGCTTAATTATCTTCAGTCCTGGTAGATTTCCTACACTAAACAATGATTTCACAATAAACTCCAAGGATAATACCTCAATCACCCCAACATCACACACTAAACTCCGAGGAGTAGTAATCAGTAAATTCAAATTTGATGTACACACAGCCTAAACGATCAAAAAAAGTTCACAAAAAGCTTAGTTTCTTGTATAGGAACAAGCAGTTCATGACCAATTATACCAAAGCCACTACTGCAAGAACCCACCTGTTTTCCACTCTACTGTATGCCTCCCAAGTCCTGACTAATCTTTGCCACAACGAACAAAACAAAATGGCATCTTGCTATAACAAGAGTGCCAAGTTTGCTGCAGGTGCCTCTAATAGAGCCCATCACTGTCTTTCCCCCAAACAGCTCAACTGGCTTGAGTTGCCCCAACTACTACTTACTACTCAACTTTCCACAGCTCACAAACTGTACTACCTCCCTGACAAAACCCCCATACTACAGGATCTAATACAACCTTTAGATCAACAGACCGAAATCTCATAAATGTCATCAAACATAAGATTGAAGCAGGCAAAAATCTCTCTGCCTCTACAATAGCAAAAACCTGGCATTCACTTCCAAATCACATAACTTCTACAAGTTCTGCTCCACAATTTAAGAAACAACTCAAAACCCACTATTTTAACAATTGGCTGTGCCCATGTGACTCCCCAGGCTAATCCACTACATTGCAATGATGCAAGGATGCTGCCAAAGATCACCTAGTAGTGCCTAACCTGAATACTTATTCTTAACTAACAATGTTTTATTCCGGTGGTATTCACTTACATGTTTGTGAATAAATGTTAAATATGTTCCTATATACCATTTGTATGCCTTAAGAATGCAGTGATGTATTTTTACACAGGTCTGTGTAGAAATATTAAATATTTTCTTGTAATGTATTTGTATGCATTAAGAAGACAGTGTTGTATTTTATAAAATGTATTTGTTAGCATTGTTTTAAGTGGAGCTTTTATCCCCGGGCTTCTGCTGAAAATGGACCTGTGCCCAGTCGGACTTTCCTGGTCATTAAATGTAAAATAAAATAAATTACAAGCTGGACATTATTTCCAGGTCCAGGGCATCTTTTGGTTCTGCTGTGCTCCAGAATATCCTTCCTTGAGGGCCTCCCAAGTTCGTTTAGTAGCTGGGGTCTCTGTCCCATAGGTTGAAGAGCAAGTGAAGGTAACATCATCAGGTAAAGAAGTTATGTACTCGTCATAATGTTCCATTGTGTTGTTGCCTCTCATTTGTGCTTCAACCTTCCTTTCCTCCAACCCCCTGCATTTTCAAGGACCTAACAGATATTGTTTGGACAGATACTTCTGTTTCCCTTTTGAGCTCCTGAAGTATCTTAGCTAGGCTGATTCCTTTATCCTAAGTAATTTCTCTTGCTTTTAGTATTTTGATTATGTGAGGTACTAGGTTGCAGCATACTCAATCTGAAGGATTTGGAAGAGAGGAGCATCATGGGTAGGGGAGGTGAACTCCGATGTTGGAGCCTACAGCTTTAGTATATGGCCAAGTCGGATCCGATACTCGGCTCTGAAACCCATAGGTTGAGGAGAAAATGAGAGGCAACAACACAGATGGAATGTTATGCTGAGTGCATAACTTCTTTTATGCCTAGACAGCTTCCTGTTACTCATATAATTAACTTGGTTTGTGAGGGATACAAGTATTTAGCAATCATGGAGGTTGCAAAAAAAATGCTGTGGACATCACACAGTTCCACAGCACTCTAAATCATCCCACATTAAAATATGTTACACTGTGGCTATAAAAGGTCTTTACCAAAGCTTCTTAGATCCACAAAGATTAGGTTTCAGTGAAAAGCTAATACCACATCACCTTTTGGCACACTTCTAACAGAGTCACCAGGATTTAATCATTCCTATCCAGTACACTGGACCTCTCTACAAATAAAAAATGTTTTAGTGATCGGTGACTGTATAGTCAAAAGACACTGATTCTTCTTTTACTGAGCAGAGACGGTATGACAGGGAGTTGTTTTTCTTGGTGTCAGGATCTCTGACATCCCAAGAGCCCTTAAGGTCCTTTTACCTGGCAAATTTGACTACAACATGTTGTTGGTCCATGTGAGAGTGACTGCCTTTGCATGAAAAAGCCTGAGGGATATGCATAGGGATATGCCAGAATTCTCCATGCAGGTCAAAAATGTAGGCAAGACTCTGGTCCTGAGGAGGATCTTTCCTTCAAGAATGAGGTCTAGGCATTAAGAAAATATCAGTTGGTTTAATTCCGGGGGAAATTCATTATATGTTAGCATGGGACAAGATGCTGAACACTCCTACTTGGTTTACCAAGGACAGTCTGCACCTTTCATTCCAAGGCTTATGTTTACTGGCTAAAGCTTTTGCTGCTACTGTAGTGACTTTTAGGCAGGGTCCAGGTTATGGATATCCAAACATAATTAAGATATAATATTCAAAATAGGATCACGTTAAGGTGCCTCTGCTCGGTGCCATAAGTCTCAACAACAAAATATCCCGCCCTGTCGCTCTCCTGCATTTGGATCATGCCTGTTTGTGTAATTATAGCAAATTGTTTTAAACATTCACAGAGGACTCAATCTACCCCTGTATTTTGTACCTATCATGCTTTCAAACCTGATGGGAGCTGTGATAGCATCTCCATATTTGATAGGGACCATATCACCTCTAGACATTCCAAGGGACCCATAAAGAAAGCTCATTGATTTCCAGATCACTCTAACCAAAACCAACTATCATTTTCTAGTTTTCTACAGGACACTCTCTTTGTCTGCTGATAATCATGTAAGGCTCCTAGATGTAATTGACTAACTCCCTAGAAACAAAAACTCCAGTATTTATGGAGAGTAACTACCCATCAATAAAATGGAGCATCTACACCTGAAATGCAGGATACACCCAAAATTCTTTGATTTCATTGAAAAAAGCTCCCTTGAACAGATTAATAATTTCATTTGAAGGCAAAATATTCTTTACATGTTCCTTATGAATATAGCTTCTTCTTGTACTGTTCTTCTGGTATCACCATCCCCAGTTAAGTCAGATCATATACTAGTGACCTTCACCATTACAACCTGTAATCCTGATGATAGTAGTACCTCTGAATTTAAGAATTGCAGAAGCTCAGATCGCAACAAAATCTATGAAGAAGTTTCAAGATTCACTTATTCAGCATAAACCCAGATTGTCTCAGCAGGGAAGCTGATCAAAAGAGTTCTATGCCCTCTGATAAATGTGTAGAATTGACAGTACCTACCAGTTCCAAATGTAATGAGAAATTTAAAAACAAGCCACCCCTTTGGTCCACTAACATAAATCAACTCTACAATAAAAGGAAAAAATATTCAATACAACAGATGTAAGGACTTTCAAGTCAAGAATAACATTAGAATATTGACTTAAAACCTGAATATATTAGGACAGCTGAAGCTCTTAGAACCCATCCCCCATCATCACTAAATATCACATACTAAAGGTGCTCTCAGAGACTAAAGTACTTCTTTGTGGGACCTGATAATATACTCAGCTGTTTAATAAACATTACCAGTCAAGCCCTGATGGAGCCACTTCTTAAACTATTTAACCTGAGTTTAGCCACTGACTTTATCCTTGAGGTTTGGTGTACATCACTGGCTCTGGCTCTGGAAATTACAGGCCCACCAACCTAACAAGTCTTCTGCAAAGTCATGAACCTTATTATAACTGCCCTGATTAACTCTGACATTAAAAATCTCATCAGGTTAAGCTTCCTAAGGTTTGGCTTTACGACGTATAGATCATGTAATTAATCTAGTTAACATTGAGTAACACAAGCTGCAGACAGTGGCCATGCAGTACATGCATTATACTTTTGGACCTGTCCAAGGACTCTGACATCATATCCCATACTGGCATAGTTACTAAGCTCAATGCATTACAGGTAGAGCCCTTTGTGGTAAGATGGATAACAAGTTGACCAGAACCCATGTGTTGCAGTAGCAGCTGTCTCATCAAACAGCACACAGGTAACCAGTGGTGCTCTGCAGGGTTTTGTTCTGCACCCCTTTTTGTTTGGCATATACTTTTCTGACCTTCAGACTGAAAACCAAGACCTCTTGCTACCAAATTTGCAGATGCTTGTAAACTGAGAAGTCATCAAGTCACCTTCTGACACCCAAGCCCTGTATCAAGAACTTGCACTTGTAAATACCTGATGTGCTAGCAGGCTAAAATTAAATGTTGAAAAAGTGTAACATATTTTATAAACTTTCCTCCTCCCCAGCATATGACATAAACTATACACCACTCCAGAGTAAGAATGTTTTTAGAGATCTTGGTATTTGAATTGATAATTCTCTTTACTTTATCACATGATGACAGTAGTCAGGAAGTCATTCTACTTAGATCTCCCCTTGCTGATTAGTTGCCGTTCCAGATCCAAATAGGGCATTGTTCCATTATATTCCGTCCTCTTTGGGATGTTCCTCATTAGACATATTAAACAATTGTATTCCCAAGGTTCCCAACCAAGAAGATCACTAACTAAAAAACCCGAAGCTACAAGAAAAGACTTGAAGCACAGTCCCGTTATTCAGTGCCTTACAGATTCCTGTGGGGAGGTCTGTGGCTTGCCTTCCAATCCATTAAGTACTTAGTGGTCTTGGATCTTCTGTACTGTCACAAATAAAATAGCTGCACAAGTGCCAGAAATCATCAGCAGCAGGTAAATTAAATAAGGTGGAGATATCAATTCATTATATAACACATTCTCCACCTCTGGAATAGACTCCCACTTCATATTAAGAGTGTGATAACGTTATCTTCCTTTAAAAGGTAACTGGACAATTGGACAGGGATTTACAAATTCATCCTGATCTTGACTGGCCTGGCACTCGTGGAGAGGAGGTTCAGCCTGAGAGTGGGTACTGACAAGGTAGGCATATGTGGTCACAAGACTCAATAGCCTTTTATTTCCTGTGTTCCTATAATCCAGAAATCACTGGGTGTGCAACTGCAATGTTTTTTAATGGGGATAATTCCCCTTCCTCAACAAGCAGCAGCTTTGTAGTTACTTGATTGTATTAAGTAACTGGTGCAAGGAACAGAGCCCACTGCAAAGGTTTGCCGGGGGGCGGGGGTGCTCCATGTAAGTATCAGTGTTTGAATTCCACTTCAATTTATTTTTTATTGCATTTCAGCTCCTGTCAGTTGTGCTCATGTCATGGAAGCATTTTAATAAGGAAACCCAAGACTTGTGTTCACTATTAAAAGCTATGCTGGGACGTACATACTTTATTCTAAATATTTGAGAGTGATTTGGAAGGGGGGGCTATATGTAGCCCTCAGGTGTATCAGGTATTCCAAAGGTCTTTGCCCACTGGCATCTTTATATGTTTGTATCCTGTCTCCATCACCATTTGTATGGAGTAGGTTTCATAATACTTTTTAAGTAGGTTTTTACATTACTTCCCTGTACTAGTTGGCACTAGTTAAGCGACAAATGATATAGAAGCTGGCCCCAGAGTATAGAGATTTTGATGACCACTAATTGTGTAATTGCATGGCAGCTGGAAGAGCCAAATGGGAAAGGGATGTGAATGAGCAGCTACTGTCAGAAATAGGATGGGGGTGGGGTATATTGATGACAGAATCTTGCTGCAAGACATCATCTAAGAGAACACCTAGGCTGCAGCTTTTTCCATATTGATCTGTGTGACTGCAAGCTTACCAAGGAGTATGCAGATACTGTAGCTGAAAATTGCAAGTGTGTACATGTGTACACATGTACTGGATTCAGCATAGTAGGCATTGCAACATCCTTTTATGGCTAACAGATGGATATAAATAGTATACAGTCAAAAGTTACTAATACCCACTAGATGGCAATCGGGATCCATGGTTCTTGTCTCCCTGTCCTGGTACTGTGGGAAATCCGGGGCCAGGAAGGGGTAAGGGTGTGATGCTCACAGGGAGATGGTCTTGAGCCAAAACATAAATATATGTAAATTTATACTATTTTGTGTGTTTTATTTCCAAGATAGTGTCTTTAAGTTTATTGAAGATTATACCAATACAACTTTAGTTTAAGAGAGAGTATAGACGGCTCTGTGTAATAGTTTTTTTTTTTTTTTAGTACTGTGTGAAACCATTATAGTTGGGGGTCAAACTTTCTTCAGAGCTGTGACTGAAACAGTTTTGGAGAATTTTTAATGTTAAGCATGAATTCATGCATTAACTGACAGAAACGTACTACACCACGAATGACCCTTGGTCTTGGATGTAGCTGGAGTTAAGTTGCCTCATTTTAATGTCTGGAATGTGTGTTCCTGTCTGCTATTGCATCACCTGATCATTTTTATGCCAATGTAAAGATTTCTGCTGTTTTGCTGTCCATTTCCTGAGTGCCACAAAACAGGACTGTGAAACTTGTTCCATGCTATGGCAATTTTGTGTTTGAGTGCCGTACTATAGCGTGTTTGCAGTAATTTGAATTTTCAGCAAAGTTTTCATTTCTCATTCCCTGTCAAGAGGTTCCAGTTGTTTAAGTGGCTTTGAAAAAATAACTACAGTCAATTTGCATTCATTTTCATTCTGGACTTCATGTATTTTGTTTGCCGTTTCCCTTGAGGATTGCTGAAGAGCTATAACTCAGAAAGACCAGGGACAGGAAGCACAGAAGTACTATAGCTACATAGCTTTTTTTCCTTCCTTAGTTATCAGTGTTTTAAAGAAACAATGTTACATTTTGAGTAATATTTGTGGAATCTACATACTACACACTTTTATTAAGACAATGCCAAACCTTTTAATTTTAATTTAGAAATGATTTGCAGGCAATTTTTGTTGAACAGATTGTGGCTACTTTTATTCTGTGCTTTGGAACTGAACAACGGTCCTCTTTAACAGGCGATCTGATGTTGTCCTCCTCATTCTGCTTCTCTGATGGGTTATGGATCCGATCCTTGGATCCAACTCAGCCACCTTCTGCAGACTTCAGCTTCCAATCTCAAGCTTCTCTCTTACCCACATTCTTCTGACCTTAGCTCAATCTCATCAGATCTCATTTGCTGCCAATGTGTACAAACGTGGTTACCAGCGCTCTAGCAGTAATAGTGTCTTTTGTTTTCTATAGTCTTGTTCCTTAAATACCATTTATTAATGTTTCTTGTAGATATTCTCTTAATATTACATTTTTTAAGCTTCCTCTAACTTTTCAATGTTTATGAGGTGCGTAAAGGCTTTTTTTGTTTCTCTTCTGCCTCTTTCTCCCTTTCTGAGCTTTGGCCCTTCTTTCTCATAAATATATAACACTTCCTTTTTCAAACTTGCTAAGCCTATGGGTTTTAAAAGATGTGCCAAGTGTGAGAGAAAAATTCCACACTTGGGTGCACATGATGTGTTTGTTAAGGAATGGCTCACCTGGATTCCCCTTTTAGTATCCTTGAGGGGTTTGATCCTAGAGCCATTTAGGAAAGAACAAGCTGATTCTAAAGGGCCTTATGCCCGCTCCTTTGTCTTCTCCAGGGGCTCAACCCCCCCTCAAAGGAATCGCTTATCTCCGAGGCAAAGAAACGCTGTCACAAGAAGTCCAGGGTGTCTTTGGAGCCTCCTGTTAAGGTTCCAAAGTATTCACATCAGAGGATGTCTTGGCCTTGCATCAACTATTTCTGTCCAGGGTCAACCTGTCTCTAAGGACCTCCAGACCATTCCACCTGAGGTGGCCCTTTCGTCTTCCAACTTCAGTCTTGAATATCCCACAGAGGAGATCCCACGGAAGAAGACGTGCAAAAGGAGGCACTTGGACTTCCCTATGGAGTCCCTCACTGAGGATATGGACTATGATGTGGGAGAGTGGTCTCCCAAATCACCCCCAGACGATGTCTCCTTCTCAGACAACTTAGAGATTTTAACGTTAAGAGGTGACGGGTCTTCCAAAAATCCTTCTTTGGAGGAATCAGTATTCCTGGAGGCCTTCATGGCAGGACCATCTACATCTTGGGTAGTGCCCCTGCGATTATAGACCTTGTGGCCCGTCAGCCCTGGAAGGACCTGGACACCATAGAGCCTGTACCAGAATGACTGAACAAGATTTTTTCTCCCCCTGAGGATTGGACTTTTTGAAGTAAGGGCACCCCAGTTAATGCTATGGTGGCCGCAACTGCTGCCAAGAAAGAGTTCGCCCAGCAGAGCTCGACTGCCCATCCACTGAACAGGGAGTCCAGAGCATTGGACAGGTTCGTGAAGCATGCTTATGCTTCAGTGACTTTTTCCCTGAGAACACTTCATTACCTGGCACATTTTATTAACCTTCAGAGACCGGGTTAAGGAGCAAACTGAATCCTTGACAGAGTGCATGCATAAGAGAGGAGTTGGATAAACTTTCTCCTAAGATAACCACTCTTAATTACCTAGTGAATTCTTCCATGAGGCATGTTTCCCACTCAGAGAAATGATCTTCAAGGGTAGCCAGCATTGACACTGCAATACGTCGACATGCTTGGATGAGACTTTGTGATTTTGCAGAGCTCTTTAAGGCTTCTTTTGTCATTGCACACTTTGATTGTTCTTCACTGTTTAGACCATCAGTTAAGGACATCCTGTCCTGCAGTGAGCATGAAGGTAAGACCTTGTCTGCCATGAGGGTTAAGATTTCCACCCCTCAATGACCCTACTCAAGGAATCAGAGAGGGGCTAAGAAGACTTGGTTCCATAAATCACAAGGTTCCTGTACTGATCAAAGTGAGAGTACTCCTTCAGAGGCAGTGGAGGAGGCTATAATGGGAGATGCTGCCCAAGAGGCAGAGGGGGCCCACAAAGCCAGGGCTTCAGGGAGCCTTTTTCCAACAAGCCCTTTCAGCGCTCCTGAAGCACTGCCCAACTGCCCCACTCTGGAGGCAGTCGGGGGTTGTTTTTTCTGCACTCAAGTTCCTGGGCCCATATAACGACAAATGCTTGGGTGCAAAGCCTAATATCCAGAGGCTATTACATTCCCTTTTCTCTACCCCTGCCAAAGGTTTAAAAGAAACTCCTCAGCATTCCACCCAGCCAGAGGGAGTGGGCAGTTACAGAAATAAAAAAATTACTGCAAAAAAGAGTCATCCAAGAGGTCCCAGCTGAACAGAGAGAATCCGGAATTTACTTTCCATTTCTTTTTGGTGCCAAAGAAAACAGGACCTTAGGTCTGTCTTTGACCTAAGCAATCTCATCTTGTATGTGAAGAAGTTGAAGTTCTGGCTGGTAACAGTTCAGTCCATCCTTCTGTTACTAAGGAAAGATGATTGGATGTGTTCTGTGGTCTTCAAGGATGCATACTGTCACATAAAAATAAACTGGTACTACAGAAGTCATCTGCACTTCCACCTAGGAGCCAATCACTTCCAGTTCAGAGCTCTGCCCTTTGTTCACAGTACAGCCCCCTCCCCACATGTGTTCACCAAATGCATGCTTGTAGTTGCAACGTATTCTCAACTGCAAGAGTTTCAGGTATTCCCATATTTAGAAGATTTGCTCCTGACTGCAGCCACACAGCATCAACTTTCTCAGGCTAGAGGCCATCTTTACCAGGTATCCCACTTCCTCGGCATTACCATAAACATAGACTGGTCGCAACCACTGCTGGTTCAACTTTGGAGTTCATTGGGGTCCAGCTAAACACCATTACACAGATAGCTTCCTTGCCTCAGCACCACATCAGCACCGTGAAGCTCTAAGTCCAAGCCATTCTATCTCATCCATCTCCTGCCAAATTGATTCTATAAGCCCTGCAATCTATGGCAGCTGCTATTATTTTGGTTCGTCTAGCCAGGTACTATATGCGTATTCTTCAATGGACACTGTCTGTTCATTGGTCAATTCTACATCAGTCCCTATGTGTTCCTATCAGGTTGACCAACATTTTCAGGACTCATCTACACTGGTGGATTCGCTCAGATCTAATGGGCGGCAGACTTATCATTCTCTCCCCCAACTGTCACAGTGACCACGGACGCTTCCCATCTATGGTGGAGGGGATCATTTTGAAGGGAAGATAGTCCAAGGCACATGAACTTCAATAGAGACCAGATTGCATATCAACTTCCTCCAGATGAGAGCTGTCCTGTTATTGTTGCAAACCTTTCAGGTGGTCTCCATCTAGGGACCATTATGATTCACACAGACATGGCAGTAGTCTAGTACATCAACAAGCAAGGAGGAACCCATTCATACCCTCTATGCAGAGAGGCCATGAGGGTTTGGGAAAGACGATTTCTTCAAACTGCTTTGTACTTGCAACACGTATACTGAGGAAATCCAACGTATTAGCAGACAGGCTCAGCAGATCAATTCTGATGCCCCACGAGTGGTCCCTCATTCAGTCAATAGCAAACAAGATATTCAACCATTGGGGTCTTCCCTGCTGTGATCTCTTTGCGTCCCCTTACAACAACAAATGCAGCAGTTATTTCACTCTGATCCCTCCTTCAGGGAGTTCCCCGAGGGATGCAATGGTCCATGATTGGTCCCTTGATTTCCTTTATTTCTATCCTCCTCTTCCTCTGACCCCAAATTTTCTTCAGAAAACCAAACGGTTAGAGCACAATGATCCTCATTGCCCCCTTTTGGCTTCATCAGATTTGGTTCCCTTTCCTCTGGTCTCTTCTCAAAAACATCCTCCATGGGTACTGGAACCCAAACCGGACCTCCTCTCTCACCCAACATTAGAACTTCACTTGGATCTCCCCTCGCTCAAATTAATCACATGGTTTCTTCAGTACCCATGATTGCTAGAGGGTCAAGGTTCTCTTCTCCAGCCAAGGTTCTTATTCTGGCTTCTCAAAAACCTTCTACCAAGAAGGTATGTAAGAATAAATGGAAGAGATTTTCTATTTGGGCTGCTGATAATCACATTGACCCCTTTCCAACCCGATTCTTTGCTTTCTGGAGACTTTAATTAAGCAAGGTTTTAGTTTTGCAACCATTAAGCTCCAGTTAGCAGCCATATCCAATTTCCATTCAGGGTTACATTCGTGATCGGTGGCCTCAGCCAGATTATGTAAAGCCTTTATGAAAGGTATTTTTCTCCTTAGACCTCCAGTCAGGGACCAAACTCCTCTTTGGGATTTCACTGTTGTTCTACAAGATTTGACCCAAAGTTCCTTTGAACCAGCTAATGATTGTGACTTGAAATGTTTATCCTGGAAGTCTGCTATATTTGTTGCCATTACTTCAGCAAAAAGGGTTTCTGAATTGCAGGCTCTTTCATCCAAACCCCCCAGACATCATTTTTCACAAGGATAGTTTTTCTCTCTGTACTAATCCTTCATTCATGCCAACGGCTGCTACTGAGGCTAATATAAATCGGTGCATTCAGTTGCCATTTTTTTCCTAACTATTCCAGAAAAGTATAATGCATGTTGCATTCCTTATATGTTCACAGACAGTTACGTTTCTACCTTCATTGGATGAAATAATTCAAGAAATCAGAGCAGTTGTTTGTCTCTTTTTCAACTATTCATAAAGGTCAAGCAGTGTCAAAAGTGACTGTATCAAAGTGGATAACCAGTTGTATATATTTTGTTTATGGAAAAGTGGTTTGAAGTTGCCTAGTCCTTCAAAGGCCCATTCAGCAAGATCTATAGCTGCGTCAGCGGCTTTTTCATTGAGAATTCCTATTGATGACATTTGTGCTACAGCTACCTGGTCCAAGGCTCATACCTTTGTGACCCATTATAAGTTGGATATGGTTTCCAGGAGCAGAACATCCTTTGGCTCCATGGTGCTCAGGCACATCCTTTTTGAGGCCTCCCAAGAAATCATGTAGCTGGGGACTCTGACCCATCAGTGAAGCAGAATGAGAGGGGCAACATCAGATTTAATAGTTATGTACTTAACATAGCCTGGAGTCTGTGTTGTCCTTTTCTCATTCTGCTTCACCTTCCCGCCCAACCATCCGATTCCAAGAACACTTTGGTTTTAGAGGATCTGGAAAAGCCTTTGTTAGAACCTGCATTCCAGGTTGAGCCATTGGTTCCTTTTTCTTTTGTCTTCTGTTTATAAGGGGCAGCAAACTTGATCTAAGGAGGTTGAGCTAGGAGCAGAGGATTGTGAGTAAGGGAAAAGCTCAGCCTGGAAGCTGAAGTCTGTAGAAGGCAGCCAAGTCAGATCCAAGGATCAGATCTGTAACCCATCAGTGAAGCAGAATGAGAAGAGGACAACACAGATACCAAGTTATGGTAAGTACATAACTAATAATTTCTGTTAATACACCCTGAGCTTGCAGTGATAGTAAGTTTGCCTATTCTGTTACCTTTTCTTTGTATACTGGTGTAATTTAACCAAAAAGTGATCTTATGAAACAAATACATTGCTTCAGCAGGCACCTTGAAATATGAAGCTATATGATAGGCAGATGGAGCTGAAGTCTTTCGGCTTTACCCAGTTAGGGGTCACCACAGCGGAACTCCGGTCCGCTAATTATTGGCAGTGGATTTTTACGGTGCCAAGTTGCCAGCCCGACACCCAACCTTCAAAGGCGGCACACCATTCACACATGCACCTACCTACCTGCACGTCTTTAGACGTAACTAGACCACGGGGAGGACATGCAGACTCCACACAGAAGGTGCTACAGCCGAGAATCAAACTGGAGAGCCTCTTGCTGTGAGGCAACAACACTAACCACTGTACCACCGTGGCCTCGATGATAGAGCTGAAGTGCCAATTGCATTATGTGTCATCTTGCTGGTGACTGCATCATTCTAGCAGAACTCATTAATAAAAGTTATGCGTGACTGGGGCCTTGGTGAACTTTAATAGACTTCTGGAAGGTCTGCCCTTCTGATGAGTTAATGATTATGTGCATTTTGAGTAGAAGGTGTATTGTGAAAATGCATGTCCTTGTACATTTCTGGCATATGTGGAGGGGAACTAATTGAGGTATGTATGAATAAGCAATAATCAGTGTGATGACTCAAAACAGGACTAGAGCTGATCCAGTTTCTCCACCTTTAGTCCTAGTTTGACACTTATTTTAATGAATTTGTTTTTTTAATTCTAAACTAATGATTTGGAGGAGACATACCACAAATATGCGTTGCCTATTATTTAGCAGGTGGCTTATGTGATCATTATACTGTTCATTTTCTAGTTTATGGTCTAAGCTGAGTTTGGGGAGAAGGGAGTGCATATTACTTATGCATGAGAAAGTGTTCACTGGCAACAGCTCTTTGAGAGATTAATACTACAAGTTATGCATTTTCAGCTTACAGGTTAAATTGCTGTAGCAGTAAATGTAGTCTTTGCCAGATGCCTCAAGTTGTCGGAGTAAGTGCAGATCAGGTAGTCTGTCAGTAAGAAAAGGAGAGGAGTCCAGTATACTTCAGGGATGAAACATGATTGAAATGTTGGCAATGTTGCCCTCTGCTAGTTTAGGCCAGTATTTGAAGAGAACAAGCTAGAAAGAGTAATTAAATGTGTGCGGCACTGACTGTGGAACTTCAGTTCAAGTGTTATCCTATTATCTTCTTTCCAACGAACATACTAAACAATTCAGCCTAGGCCATTAGGCTTGCTAAAAGCACTGGTTACAGGCAATCTTCTTTCATTATGGTGCACTTAAAAACATTTTTAAGTGGGAAAAAATGGCACTCTCTGTGAGTAAATAATTTGATATGTAAACAGTCAACACCACGGAGAAGGTGTAACTCTGACTAAAGAAGTACCATTTGTCAGAACTGACAATATTGTTTGCACGATTAATATTATGCAGCTTTTAGTTTATTTAACTTGAGTAGTTGCATTATAGAAAAATACATGCTATTAAGTACTTTAGCTTATCAACTGCAGTTTTGTTTTCATACTCATTGTGAGCATATATGTGTGTGCATGCTTATTTCAGTTTGTTGTCCTGATTAAAAGAATATTTAAGTTGTACTTTCTTTAAAATAAATTAAAAATAATTTGTAATGCTCATTTAGTAGTAAATATTAGTGCCTAGTGCATGTTGTATTTATGTAAGGAAAGCCAGATGGACCTACAAGATCTTTTTCAGTTACTTCCTGTTATATAACATCAGTAAAGTAGAAGGCTCTGAACAGAACATCAAGAACAAAGCTTGAAGCAGCAAGGATTAAGATGCATTCAAAATAACATACATTAAATCAGACTTAACTGTACAATGTAATTGCAAGGCCAGTAAACTTTAATATTGTAGCCAAACAGTGTACATACTTCAGTGTGTATTATGAACAGGTGGCTGAAAGGGGCCTTTGGACCAGCCCACCTCAAAATAAATAAACCAAAGTAACTTGTAAGGTTAGTGCAAACAGCGGATGCCAAAGGGAAAGGCAACTGCATGAATTAGTCAGCCATTGTGTCCTGCACTTAGCTGTATCTACTTTTGTGATTAAATATAGGGAGCCGATGTCCATTTTCTTGATGTTCAGCCATTGGACCAGGATCCAGTTTCAGCACCTCCAAGTGCATGGATCTGGGACTACGACTCCACCCCTCCCCATAATCCCCTCACCGCCTTCATCTTTTACCTCAGATCTCGTTTTCCACTTGAAACGTGTCTGTTTGGGGGGGGGGGGGGGCGGAAGTCTGATCTGTATAATTTTCTACAATAAGTAACTTTTTCTCTACAATGGTTCTCCTTTACCCTTGTGTTAGAGTATCCTTATTGATACTTATAGTATTAGTTAGCACTGTTGTATTAGATAAATAACATTTAGACTTTAGGGTGTATGTCTTGGCCTCTCGCTTTGGCTTACATATTACTTACATAGATTTCTTTAGGATACTATTCCGTACTGATTAAGGTAACTTTTTTTGGTGTACAGCATTAGTTAGAATCATCATCTTTCGGCTGTTCCTGTTAGGGGTCTCCACAGTGGATCATATGTTTCCATTTCTTCTTGTCCTCTGCATCTTGCTCCGTCACACCAACCACGTGCATGCCCTCTCTCATCACATCCATAAACCTTATCTTAGACCTTCCTCTTACCTGGTAGCTTCATCCTCGGCATCTTTTTCCCCAATATACTCTGCATCCCTTCTCAGCACATGTCCAAACCAACGTAATCTTGCCTCTCTGACTTTGTCTCCAAAACTTCCAACCTGGGCTGACCCTCTGATATACTTATTCCTAATCCTGTCCACCCTCATCACACCCAGTGCAAATCTTAACATCTTTAACTCTGCCACATCCAGCGCTAACTCCTGCCTTTTTGTCAATGCCACTGTCTTTGACCCATATAACATAGCTGGTCTCACTACCCTCTTGTAGACCATCCCTTTCACTCTTACTGGTACTCATCTGTCACAAACCACTCCTGACACTCTTCTCCACCCACTCCATCCTGCAGTACTCTCTTCTTCACTTCTCTTCCACACTCACCATTACTCTAAACTATTGATCCCAAGAATTTAAACTCCTCCACCTTCGCCACCTGTACTCCTTGCATCCTCATCATTCCTCTATCCTCACTCTCATTCACACACATATATTCTGTCTTAGTCCTGCTAACCTTCATTCTTCTCTCTAGAGCATATCTCCATCTCTCCAGGGTCTCCTCCAGCTGTTCCCTACTCTCACTACAGATCACAATGTCATCTGCAAGCATCATAGTCCACGGGGACTCCTGTCTGATCTCGTATGTCAACTTGTTCATCACCATTGCAAATAAGAAAGGGCTCAGAGCTGATCCTTGATGTAATCCCACCTCCACCTTAAACGCATCCGTCACTCCCACCGCAGACCTCACCGCTGTCGCACTACCCTCGTACATATCCTGTACCACTCTTACATACTTCTCTGACACTCCCAACTTCCTCATACAATACCACAACTCCTCTCTAGGCACCCTGTAATATGCTTTCTCTAAGTCTACAAAAATACAATGCAACTCCTTCTGACCTTCTCTGCACTTCTCCATCAACACTCTCAGAGCAAACATCGCATCTGTAGTGCTCTTTCCCGGCATGAAACCGTACTGCTGATCACTAATCATCACGTCCCTTCTTAACCTAGCTTCCACTACTCTTTCCCATAACTTCATGCTGTAACTGATCATTTTAATCCCTCTGTAGTTACTACAGCTCTGCACATCACCCTTATTCTTAAAAATCTGTACCAAAACACTTTTTTCTCCGTTCCTCAGGCATCCTCTCACTTTCCAAAATTTCATTAAACAATCTCGTTAAGAACTCCACTGCCATTTCACCTAAACACCTCCATGCTTCCACAGATGTCATCTGGACAAACAGCCTTTCCATTCTTCATCCTCTTCATAGCTATCCTTACTTCCTCCTTGCTAATACATTGCACTTCATGATTCACTATCCCTACATCATCCAACCTTCTGTCCCTCTCATTCTCTTCATTCATCAACACTTAAAGTACTCTTTCCATCTGCTCAGCACACTCTCCTCGCTTGTAAGTATGTTTCCCTCATAATCCTTTATCACCTTTAGTTAGAATAACCAACTTTAAGGTACATTTTTACAGTACGCCATTTTTCATAGGGTGAATTGTGCATATTTCATTATCTTGGTTAAAAGTGTTCAAAAATGCGATCAGTATGGACACAAAGTTCTGTCTCTGGATCTTCATCATCTGTACATCTTTTTTTTTTTTTGGGACCTGAACATTTATCATCGGATTGTGACAAATGCAAACAATTTGTCAGTAAAGCCTTGCAAATTCGTAAGGACAAGTTAGTTTTAAAAGAGTTGCTTCCTCCTCAATAGTCAAAGTCCTCTTCCCCTGCTAAGGTATCAGAAAAGCAGAAGGAAAGGGAGAGAGAGAGAAAGGAAAAGAAAAGGAGAAAGAAATGGAAAGCCCAGAGAACAACAGAAGACTTTAGACAATTCCGTGGAAAGGGTAAAGAAAAGTTCTCCTGACCCATTAAGTCTCTCAGGTCTAATAGAAAAATTCCTAAAGTATCGGATATGAAAACCTCACAGATCTGATCACCGTCTCAGAAGACGAGTTTGTCACCAGGTCCGGTGAGTCGTTGCTTGCACTCACTGATATTACACAAATCCAGATACTGGAGAGCTTCCTCAGTGGCTTCCTCCTCCAGTTTAGCTAGGTCTTCGAGGCCCCTTACTGAGGCCAAAGTGGACAGAATGATGCGGAGATTCTTGAGATAACAAATACAGTTGGGATGATCCTGACTTCATCCCCCAGGATGGATCCAAGGTATGCTCTAACCACTCTTTCCCTGCCTCCCGATGCTCTGCTTCCCAACCTGCCTTCTGGTTAGCATTCCTTGGATCAGACTGTCCTGGAGGTTACTCTGTCAATGCCAACAGCTCAACCAGCTTCGACAACGTTCATGGTCCTCTGTCTTGACGTCGGAGTGAGACAAGACTCTGATCCAAAGCATCTAAGTTGGGGGGCCCCAGTGAGAGATATGTTTTGAAGTTATCTGATCCAGCTCTTCCTTTGGGTATTTCAGCTCTTGATAGCTTGACTCTGAGATCAGCTTTGGGGTTGATTTGAGTCGCATCCAAGAGGGCATCCTTGACTCCTGTTTGGACAGTCATTCTGGATCCAATCTTGGGATCGGCCTTCAAGGTCTTTGAAAGGATTCTTTCAGTCAGAGAAGTTTCCTTCAGGTGATACTGATCCAACCCCTACTCACACGGGAACTGTTTTCTCATTCCAGCCATTGTGCTCCACAGGGACAGTCAACCTCAAAAGCACCAGGGGAAGTGCTGTCTTTGAGCTCCCAATCCAATTCTGAACCGACCTTTTAAGACCCACAACAGCAGGCTCAATGGAAATGGATGTGTAAGCTGAAAAACATAGATTTGCCCCCCTGAATCAGTCTTTGAAGACACAGACCTTGACAAAGATGAAGGCTCCTCCAAATGTCCTTTCAAAGATGCCACCTTTGGCGAGATGTGCTGCTAAAACAGAGAGGAGGCTGGTCCACCAGTGTACCTTCACAGGAGGAGACTGTGTTACTGGAAACTTTTGGGGCTGTTTCATCTACTGTTTGGATGGTCCCTCCTTCTGATCCCCTCATAGATCTCATAGCACAGAAGCATGGAAGGAACTTGATACCACAGAGCCTGTTCCAGATACCTGACAAGATACTTTCTGCACCTAAGGATAAAGCACACTGGAGCAAAGGTCCAACTGTTAATTCTATGGTCATGGCAGTAACCACAAAGAAGGAAAAAAGTTTTATAGAGAATTCAGATATAAAATATAAGGAATTGAAAGACCACCAAAAAAATATATATTTTGGAGCAGTATTTATGAAGATCCTGTGGAACATAAAGATAATAAATGGATAGAAGTAAAAGAAAGCATAAGAAGTATAAAGGTACAGGATATGAAATAACAGCCAGAGAGATTGAAACAAAGTTAAGAAAACCTCTAATTGGAAAAACCCAGACCCAGATGCAGTACCTAACTTCTGGTTAAAAGTATTAACATTTTTGTACGAAGATTTAGCCATGAGTAAGAACTCTCTATATATGCACCCCAAACAGACACCAGCCCGGCTATCAACAGGAAAAACAATGCTCCTACTTAAGAGTAAACCTGCAAGCTGCCCTAAAAATTATAGACCAATAACTTGCCTTCCGATGACGTATAAACTATACACAGGAATTGATGACAGAGTTTATAGTCATTTGCGAGAAGAAAACTCAATTATGACAATAGAACAAAACGGCAATAAAAGAAAGTCATGTGGAACAAAGTATTTGTTGTTAAATAAAGTCATAGTGAACTGTAAAAAGGGGAAGAATCGAAGTATGGCATGGATTGACTACAAAAAAGCATTTGATAGTATCCCACATTCATGAATAAGCGTGCTTAAAAATGTATGAGATACACCCTACACTGATTGACTATATTAAAGTGACCATGAAAGAGTGGCAGACCACTTTGCAGTTAAGCCATGATAAAGGGCAAATTATTATCCCAGGGATAAAAATTCAAAGGGGGATATTCCAGGTTGACTGTCACTGCTGCCATTCTGTCTTGCCCTTAACCCATTAAGCTGTCTACTGAACAGTTTAGGCCATGGCTATAATTTGGCTCCTAGAAAACAACAAAGTATAAAGACTTCTTATCTTCTCTTTGTCAATGATTTAAAACTGTATAGCTCATCAGATTAAGAACAACACAACTGCAAGTAGTCAACTTTTTCAGATAGTATAAGAATATAACACTGTCATTTGGTTGTGATAAATGTGCAAAAGCAATCTTTAAAGCAGGAAAACTGCAGCACCAAGAAAACATTAGTTTGGAACAAGAATGTGATATAAAGGAACTTGAGCAAGCGAGAGTAGATAAATATTTGAGAATTGATGAAGGATCAATAATAAAACATGAACAAATGTGAGTAAAACTTGGTAAGGAATACTTTAGAAGACTTTAATCCTGAAAATGCTGTTGACCTCGAGGAACAAAATTCAAGCTATAAACCAATTTGCTCTTCCTGTCCTAACTTACAGTTTTGGAGTAATTGACTGGCCCCAAAACATGTTTGATAGATTAGACACAAAAACAAGAAGGATGCTTCATGGTCACCAAATGATTTATAAAAATCAGTGCATATACCAAGATTACTGTGATGGTGGTGCTGCAGTAGCGTTGTCGCCTCACAGTTAGACGTTGCCCGTTCGATTCTCAGTTAGAGCGTCTTCTGTGTGGCGACATGCGTGAATGGGCGTTCCTTCTTGAAGGTTGTGCGTTAGGCCCGACAAACCAGTACGTAAAAATCTACTGCCAATCATTAGCAGACCGGAATTCCGCTGTGGCGACCCCTAACCGGGAAAAGCCGAAAGACACAAACAAGTTCATACCAAGATTATATATTCCCTTTTCCGAAGGAGGGATGGGCCTTCTTGAAACTGATTACACGCATAGATCTGCAGTCATGGGACTGCACACATACAGTGGATATAAAAAGTGTACACACCCTTGTTAAAATGCCATTTATTTTGTGATATATAAAAAATTAGACCACAATAAATCATTTTAAAACTTTTCTCACCTTTAATGTGATCTGTACAATTCAATTGGAAAAAAAAATAAAAAATGTACAATAAGCTGGTTGCATAACTGTGCACACCATTAAACTAATATTTTGTTGAAGCATCTTTTGATTTAATTACAGCATTCAGCCTCCTTGAGTAGGAGTCTATCAGCATGGCACATCTTGACTTGCCAATATTTGCCCACTCTTCCTTGCAAAAGCTGTCCAAATCGGTCAGATTGTGAGGGCATCTCTTCTGTAATGCCCTCTTCAGGTCACCCCTCAGATTTTCTATTGGATTTAGGACTGGGTTGTGGCTGAGCCATTCCAAAACTTTAATTTTCTTCTGGTGAAGCCATTCTATTGTTTTATTCTTTTGTTGATCTGGATGTATGCTTGGGGTCATTGTTGTTGTGTTGAAAGGTGGAATTCCTCTTCATCTTCAGCTTTCTAGCAGATGCCTGAAGATTTTGGGCCAAATGTGACTGATATTTGGAGATGTTCATAATTCCCTCCCACCTTGACTAAAACCCCAGTTCCAGCTGAAGAAAAGCAAGCCCAAAGCATGATAATGCCACCACCATGCTTCACTGTTGGGATGGTGTTCTTTTGGTGATGCAAAGTGTTTTTGCGCCAAATGTACCTTTTGGAATTGTGGCTAAAAAGTTCAACCTTGGTCTCATCAGACCATAACACATTTTCCCACACTCTTTTGGGAAACTTGATGTATTGTTTTGCAAATTTTAGCGCGGCCTGCATGTTTTTCTGTGTAAGAAATGGCTTCCGTTTTGCAACCCTACCCTATAGTCTAGACATGTGGAGAATATGAGAGATTGTCGTCGCATATAGTACACAACCAGTACTTGCCAGAAATTCCTGCAGCTCCTTCAGTGTTGCTGTAGGTCTCTTAGCAGCCTCCCTGACTAGTTTTCATCTTGTCCTTTCATCAATTTTGGAGGGATGTCCAGTTCTTTGCAATATCACTGTTGTCCCATATTTTCTCCACTTTTTGATGACTGTCTTCACTGTGTTCCATGGTATATCCATGCTGTGAAAATTGTTTTGTACCCTTCTCCTGACTGATACCTTTCAACATTGAGATCCCTTTAATGCTTTGTAAGCTCGCTGCGAACCATGGCTTTTGCTGTAGCAGGCAACTGAGTAAGTGTAGTCTGGAAAATCCTACTAGGACAGCTGAACCTTATTTGGAGTTAGTCTCTTTAATTGATGGTTGGTGTGTACCCAAGAAAAACTGAATGCTGTAATTAAATCAAAAGGTGCTTCAACAAACCATTAGTTTAAGGGTGTGCACACTTATGCAACCAACTTATTGTACAATTTTTATTTTTTATATTTTTCCCCTCACAGATTTGTTTGTTTTTCAATTGAATTGTACAGGTCATAGGTCACATTAAAGTTTGGAAAAGTTTTGAAATGATTTATTGTGGTCTCATTTTTTTATATCACAAAAACCTGGCATTTTAACAGGGGTGTGTACACTTTTTATATCCAGTGTATCTGCTGACCTCACAAGACCCAAATGTAGTGAAAGTTTTGAAAAATGAGAATAAATCTAGGATGACTTCTCTGCTTAATCTAGCAGAAGCATATCGGCATTGAGCAGAATGGAATTCAAACCAGAAATAGATAAAAAACAAACAAAAAAAAAAAAACAGAAGAAAGAATATAAGGTGAAGGAGCAGATGAGAAGGCAAAAAAGTGGAAAATATATAAATGTAGTTGCAAGTTTAGAAAACGTCTTGAACTTCGTGTTGATCAGGATCGAACACAGGAATGGTAAAGGAGGCACATTCAAACCAAGATATGAAAGGTTCATATTAGCAGCCCAAGATAGTGGGCTGTGTACAGATTTGTTTACTTAGTGCAATGAATATGTGGGAGAAACAGACAAATGTAGGTTTTGTAAAACAGAATTGGAAACAGTTGCACACCTCGTTGATGGTTGCAACATACAAATGGTAGGAGGACTGTATACTGAAAAGCATAGTAATGTGGCAAGACTGTGTGCAGTGGGGATTGTGCAAACATTATGGTACTGAAGTGGCTGAAAAACACTAGAAACATGAGCCACAAAGCATCATAGAAAATTATGACGTCTACATCATATGGGATCACTCATTACCAACAGTTCAAAAGATAGATGCTAGAAAACTGGATATAGTGGTCCATGAAAAGAAGATAAAAGAATCATCGATTGAAGTCACCACACCCAGTGACTATAGTGTCTTGCGTACAGAGAGAAACAAAGTAATAAAATATCTGGATTTCCAGGCAGAAATAAGAGCAATGTGGAAGAAAGATACCAGTACCGTTCCAGTCATAGTAGGAGCAGCGGGTCTGATAAAAAAAGAATCTACAGTCGTATTTAGATATGTTACCAGTACATGTAACCCCATATGAATTGCAGGAGGAGTCATTACTTGGGTACATTGCGGGTACTGTGAAGATCTCTTCTGGCTGACATCAAATATTGAAACAATACTAATTTCATGAACTTTAATCGTACTTTGTCTTAGGAATGGGGTCCATTCCTGTCATGGTATTAGAAACCCAAAAGACTTGGAGAAATTAAAAAAGTAACTCTTGGATGTGAGTTCATCTGTCCCTCCCCCTGATGGACAGTTTAGGGATTTGGACATATTTGGTAAATGGACTTACACTCAAGTGACCTTTTCCATAAGATCATTGAACTGCTTAGTTCACATGACTCATTTCCAGAAAGAATTGTCATAGGAGCTTTCCAGTTCTCTCTCAGGTGTCTTACCGGGGGGGATCTCCAGGAAAAAGGTGGTGTTCAGTTGGCTGTCTTAAACTCTACTTGCAACTTTCTATGCATCTTCTTTAAAGTGCAGCTGATGAAGTGGCCAAGGCAGAAGGCACCGGAGTAACTATCCAATCCTGTACCTGGATGTGGTTTTGCGACTTTTTGGTGGGCTTTAAAGTGTCATTTGTAAGTGCTCCATTTGACGGATCCACTTTGGACCAAAAGTAAACAGAGGAGTGACCAAGATGGAAAAACGGTTTGCCATAGGCATCTGTTACTTGGACCCTCAAAGGTAATTTTCAAGGAACCAGAGAGAGGGACCAAGAAGATGTGGTTTAAAAAATCACAGGACACTCATTCTGACAGACTTTCCAGGGGCCGAGAAGTGAATGGATACAACAGTCGTCACCCTAGGGGCAGAGATGGAGTGCAAAATCAAGGGTTTTTCAGATCCCTTCTCGAACAGATCCTTCTAGCACTCCTGAGAGGGTTGCATGACTGCCACACTCTGGTGGCAGTTAGTGTGTGTGGAGGGGGGGGTGCATCTCCTTACACCTATCTACCTGCAGGCCATCACTACAGACATCTGGGTCTTAAGGATAGTCACTAGAGAATAGAAAATTCCCGTCATGGAAAAACCCAAACAGAAGTCAAGAATTCCTCAAGTGCCAGTTCATCAGTTGCAATCTTCTGAAGCAGAAATTGACTTTGTGCTAGAAAAAAGAGCCATCCAACAATTCCCGCCAGACCAGACAGAATCCAGGGTCTACTCAAGGTTCTTTTTAGTTCAAAAGAAGACAGGGGACCCAAGGGCCTATTCTGAACCTCAATCACTTAAATCAATCTGTGATAAAGATCATGTTCCAGATGGTCACTGTTCAATCCATTCTTCCTTTTGCTGGAGAAGGGCTTTTGGATGTATTCAGTAGATCTTCAGGATGCTTACTGTCATATAAAGATAAGTAATCCAGGAGGTTTCTCCATTTCAGACTGGGAGCCAGTCACTATGAATTCAGGGCTTTTTCATTTGGCCTCACCACTGCCACCTGGGTGTTCACCAAGTGCATGGCAGCAGTCACAGCTTTTCTCTGGCTTAGAGTTCCAAATGTTCCCATATCTAGACAGTTGGCTCCTCACTACACCGACAAAGGATCTTTTGTTGCAAAGAAGGGACTATTTGCTTCAGTTATTCCACCTTTTGGTTTTTAACAGTGAACATCACCATAAGCCAACCAACACCATTTTAGTTTATCAATTTCATCGGTTTCCACCTGGATCCCTCCTTACAGACAGTCTTCCTTCCAAAGACCAGAGCAAATGTTTTCAGATAGATTGCCTACCTCATAATTTCTTCCACGACTCCTCCAGCGTGTTGAAACGTCATGCTTATGTTGATACACCTTTATCAAAATGTCACCAATTGCTAAAAATAGGTTCAAATGAACCTCTATTATTCAACTAACAGTAGGACGTCTATTTTTCTGTTTCTAAATTGTCTGATATTGATTAACTTCATCATAGTTTAAACAATGTTTATTAGAATGTTTTACGTTAACACCTGAAGCTTACATAAAAAAGTTTTGTGAGCATAGATGTAAGGCAGATGAAAGTGTATGCAGTTATATTGCTGAGTTAAGCACTTATTTTCATAGGTGGGTGAGTGGGTGTCAGGTCACCACTTTTTGAAAGGCTAGCAGACTTTTTGGTGGGGGAATGAGCCTTTAGCACTTTGCCTGAGGACATGAGAATCTGTTTGGCAGACTGGGAGTGTAACTCTGCAGATGAGCTGGGAAGAAAGGGGGATACTTACTTAGCAAGCAGGGCACCCCTGCACAAGACTGGGATACCCAATGTTGCACATGGATATAAGGGAACACATGGTGAGCAGCCTAAATCACCCCAAGAGAGTCCACCAGTAACAGGGGAAGCCACTAGTTCAGGTACACTGCTAGGATCAAGGGTTAGATGTTTTAAATGTAACCAGTGGGGCCATGTAGCATACAAATGTCCATTGAAGCAAGGTGGGGAACAAAAGGTGAGGGAGCCAGCATGTGGGAATAAGAGCATGCCAGTGGAAGTTGTCTGGAGACAGCAGGGGTACCAAACTATCACCATAGTTTGTATCCTATCTTAGTGGATTGAAGACAGGCCACTGCTGAGAGAGAGACCACCTATGACATAACCATTGTGAATCTGGCAGTGGTTAAAGAGGAGCAGTACTTGGGCAGTCCACTGCAATCAGAGCTTTAGGAGGGACCCCATTCCAAATACTTTCGGCCAGGGTTCACCTTGACTGGGAGTGGGGAAAAGGAACCAAATGGGAAATGATTTTAATAAAGCAGTGCCTTGCGTGCATGCAGTTACACACAGTTAGGCTTGGAGACGGGCATGTGAGTCTGGTAGTCTAGGGGACACCCAGGCAGACCCCACACCTGAGGCTGGCCCTGGTGATATGGCTATTTCTGGGAGGGATCTACCATACACATTGAGCCTGAAAGTGAGCCATAGCTGTTGGTAGGTAATGATATTCTCATGGACAAGGTGACAGCAAAGGCAGTGGTGAGTGGTAATACCCCAGCTGACAGTGAGGCATCTTTTTCAGAAGATACCAGGCTTCCTATGGAAAGGGATCTGGGAAGGGCCACAGAGGTAGAGTTGAGACAGGCTCAGCTTTCGGACCCTACCTTATGAGGCTTTAGTGAGGTAGCTGAGGAGACACCTGATTCTCAAGGAAATGAGGAGTCTGTATACTGGAACAAGGGGTTACTGTATAGGTAGTGGGACACCTGAGGGAGGGATAGAGGTTGAGGCAGTACAGCAATTGATAGTGCCCAGAGTCTACCGTCTGGCACTTCTAGCCATAGCCCCTGGCATTCCTTTTGCAGATCATAGGGGCATAAAACATGCCAAGAGACATTATGCAGAACTTTTATTGGCCTGGGATTGCAAGGAATGTAACAGGGTACTGCTGGATCTGTGAGCAGTGCCAAAAGGTAGGCAAGGCAGGACAAAAGGTCAAAGCTCCTTTGATGCCTTTGCCTGTGATTGAAGAGCCATTTCAGAGGGTAGCTGTGGATATTGTGGGGCCTCCAAGTATCCCAAGTTCCACAGGGAAGAAGTATGTCCTGGTGGTAGTAGATTATGCTACTATTACACCTTCAGGCAGTGGCTCTGTTCTCCATTGAGGCAGAGAAGGTGGCAAATGCTTTGGTAGAGATTTTCAACAGGGTAGGTTTCCTGAGAGAAATACTGACTGACAGAGGTGCCAATTTCCTGCCATACCTGCTGGCTTGTCAGTGAAAGCGCTGTGGAATGAAGCACCTAAATACTACCCCTTACCAACCCCATACTAATGGTCATGTTGGAGAGGTTAAACTCTACACTAAAGACCGTGTTACAGGCATTTGCAGACCAGTTTGAGAGTGGGACAAAAATTAACCCAACTGCAGTTTACATACAGAGAGGTACCTCAGGAATCCACGTGTTTTTTCACCCTTTGAGTTGCTGTATTGCATTAGGGTGAAGGACCCTTTAGATATGATTCGTGATGAGTGGGAGGGTGAGCGTGAATCCCACAAGGAGGAGACTGTTGTGGCATATGTCCTAAATCTCAGGACAAAGTTTAAGGAGCTCATGGACTTGGCCCAGTAGAATGTGGCAGGAGCCCAACAGCAGAAAAAGGTCTGGTATGAAAGGAATGCTTGAGCCCAAGAGTATGCCGTTGGACAGCAGGTTATGGTGCTCATTCCTGTCAGACACAATAAGTGCAGGCATCTTGGGAGGGATCCTTTAAATTGGTAAGGAAGGTCAGTTATGTTAATTACATGGTAAACCTGCTAGGCAGGAGGCAGGGGCACAGATTGTACCATGTTAACATGATGAAGGCTTACCATGATAGGGAGGCCCTGGTGTTGAGTGTTTGCAGAGGATGGCAGGAGGAGTCTGCCCCTGTTGCCAAAAAGCAGGTAAGGGCATTCTTGGTAACAGAGAGGTATTATAAAAAGTTTGTTCCAAATTATAGTACGATACGATAGCTGCTCCCCTCCTACACCTGAAGAGGAAAAAACAGGCCAGATAAGGTAGTGTGGACCCCAGCCTGCAAGCTGGCATTCCAAAGACTTAAAGGGGCTTTGGGAGGACCCCCTGTGTTAGGCAGTCCAGATTACAGCAAATGATTTGTTGTGCAGGTGGATGCTTCAAACCATGGGGTGGGAGCTGTACTCATCCAGGCTTTCTCAGAGGATGAAGAGCACCCAGTTGTACATCTCAGCTGTAAAATCCAATCCAGGGAGGAATGTTATGCAGCTGTATAAAAAGCATGTCTAGCCATATTGTAGGCACTGGAGAAACATCAGCCCTATCTGTATGGATGGAAATTCACTGTGGTTACAGAACACAATGCCTTAACATGGATGAATTGTGCCAGATAGCAAAATGCCAAGTTAAGGTGGAGCCTAGGGTTGCAGACATATGATATGACAGTGCAGCACCATAGTGGGGGTGAGCAATTGCCAATGCAGATTGGCTTTCAATTCAGGGTATGGGTTAATTTGTTCTCAGAGAAGCCCATTTCTTTCAACCAAAGTTGTTCAGGGTCACTTGAAAAACTAGCTTGAGTCTTCAAAGAGGGGGAGATGTGATGATATGAGGTAGTGCCATCTTTGCCAGGGAGCGTAGGGCAGGTCTTGTGTAACATATGTCAACATAACTAGCTGGAGTTTTGTAAAGAATTTTGTCATTTGACTATTAAACTGATTTGTACAGATGCTTGTGTTATAAATGTACTTGTAAAGTTGCATGTGTTAAAAATGTATCACCAGTGGGTCCTACTGGACAGAAGAGAGATGTAGATGTATGGCAGACAGTATTGTTACAACTGATTTAATGTACATGTTTTAACAGAGAATTCTGGAATGGAAGAAGTTAATTTCAGTCTAGCTAATTTTGAAAAATAGGTTGAAAATTGAATGGGTTGTTTTAGGCCATAACAATTTTATTTTACAGGTCTGATTGCAGCCAGAGACAAAATATTTGTGAAAAAACAGGACTAGGAACCTTGACTTATTGACCTTGGGAGTAAACTAATTGCCACTCTATCAGAGTGGAAGTTTTTGAAATTGTTAGCTTTCAGATGTTGCAACAGATCTTAGCAAAGCTCTGGGTATGTATTTTACCAGAGTTTGTTGACCAGATGTGATGTCATTCTATAACCAGCAATGAAAGTATTTTATTTTATTAGGGAGAGAGATTCTGGCACTCTCGCAGCAGCATTTTTTTTCCGGAACCTGGCAGGAAAGATCTCTCATAGCCTCATGCCTCTTCTTGCCTTGCCGTAGTAAGCAACTCAACCCTCATCATCTTGCCTTGCTTTATTAAGTAATCAGGGAACAGTAATTCTGTAGTCAGTCAGGAAAATATAGTAAGATTAGTTAAATTTTGTTTTTCGGCATCTTGTGAATCTCTCCAGCTGTGTTATTTTTTATATTTCCTGTGATTGAAACACTGGTATTTATCGTAACTAGATATCCAGTATTTTCATGTTTTCTATTTTATTAATTATTATTAAATATTTCTATACATTTTATTGTGGCTGGTCTTTTAGAGAATACTTTTAACATCTTAAGAGTACTTATGTTTATTCTAGTGATACTTTGGCTGCTCCTGAAAGCCTTGCTGCATTGGTCTAACTCTGCCATTTATATTAGTATTAATTTTACTCATTATAATTTGGTACCCCTGTAAGAGCGTTAGAGAAGCTGAATGGTGGCAGCATAATTACCTTATAGTCTGGGCAGAGGGGGCACAGCTGGTAAATCTGTCGTACTTTCCCAGGTGCGTGGGTGTGTAGATCAAATATCCAAGTGTGTGTGTCAGCTACTTGGAACAGGGACACAACTCCAAAGTGGTCAGTGTGGAGTCTTATTTGGGCCCTGGAGAGAGAGAGAGAGAGAGAGAGAGAGAGAGAGAGAGAGAGAGAGTCTCCAGCCCCAGGTCTGGAGTGTGTTTGATTGTGCTTATAAGGGAAATTGTGCTTGGTGAAGAGAGCTGCATCTGAAAATACTGTGTGAATGCATTTTTACTCCTAGTGGCCATTCCTCACCGGTGTCAGTGGTGAAAATTGAGGCTTCTTGAATACTGGGACCAGCACAGACATGATACATTTTTAAACATACTTGTTGATCATTACATTTTAAGCTGTTACATGGGGTTAACATAAATTAGTAGGAAATAAAAGAAACTATAATAAGTTTCCATTGTTGTTGTCATGCAGTATACATGCTTTTGTTTTAACAATTTTTATTTGCAATGTTACATAAGTTGCCCAGTTCCTGCCTTTCCTCAAACTTCATTCCTCCTCTTGAACATTATTTTGCATGTATTGTTCCCACAGATCCCATTTATTTATATTAAATTTGCTTCTATCCTTTCGTAAAGATCCCGCCTCCCTTTATTTAATCTCTTTTACAATATCCACAACTCTTCCTTTAAGTTGGAAATAGATTTTGATTTCTATTTGTGAGTAATTGTTTTTAGCTAGCCAATAACTTTCAACTTTGTTATGCCTTACCATGTCTAGGCAATTTAAATCCCACATCTCAAGTTAAAGAATAATTTCCTTAGTTACAACCATTTGTTCCACTAACATTTGTGTCAAAGTACTGTCCAGGGTATGTTTAAAATCTGCCAGTTCCTTACAGACCCAGAAAACATGTTGCATTTTACCTTGGTCGTCTTCTGTTGCCTACAGTATTTGCTATTTATCAGATGAAAAATCCTCTAAAATCTATTTGGGTTTTAAAAAAATACATGTGCAAGCATTTCCATGCAAAAATTCTAAATCATCTGGACTTTGTTGCATACTTGGGAGCCATGCAGGTATCCTCCCATTGTTCCTTTGTATTTTTTTTTCCATTCCCTTTTCCATCTCTAAAATTCCAGGATCAATTCTTATAGTTATGCAGTAGTTAATATGGTCCGCAAGTTATCACCTTTTTCATAGCAGCTTTTGTTCTAGACTCAACTAAAAACTCTAAAATGTTAGCCAAACTATCAAAACCATCAAAAAAAACTAGGTTCACTTTACAGAATAAAAGCCTTCCTAACCCCTCCAGCTAAAATGGCCATAGCTCGCTCTCACCTTCTTTCAACCCTTCTGTATGCATCCCCTCTACTCTCGAATTTAAACAAGACTGTCCTTAACAAACTCTCAATTTGCTACAACCACATTGCCAGGTTTGCCACTGGGCTGCATTTTAGGACACATCATTGCATCAATCTAAATCAGCTTGGGTGGCTTGAACTACGCGACCTAATCCAGTATAATCAACTGATTATGGCCTATAAAATCCTCTATAATCCGGACAATACTCCTGCACTTAAAAATATTATCACCCCCTATAACAATCCTAGACCACTTCGATCCTCTAACAAACTACTAATTCAGACTAGCAAAATTAATAACACAGCCGGTGATTCTCTCTTTGCAGAGTCTGTAAGTAGATCCTGGAAATCACTTCCAGCTGATATTACCTTACTTTCCACCTTAGGTCAATTTAAAACTAGACTCAAACAACATTTGTCACTTAACTGGCTATGTCAGTGTATCAAGCCTGGCTAGCTCTCTCTAGAATGTTTAAAAATCTGCTAACCAGTTTACTGTGTAATTTAATTTAATCCTGACTTGCGCTCAGGATTAACTGTAACCTGTGGAACTTGTTTAACTTGCTTACTTATGTAATCTCTGTAAGTAGTCTGTTTGTAATATGTATTGCTGGTATTATGTAATGCTGTATCTGCTTACCCTTGGAGCTTTTCTCCCCGGGCCTCCGCTGAAAATGGACATGCATCCAGTCAGACTATCCCGGTCAACAAATGTAAAATAAAAATAAAATAGAAGAGCTGTTTTGTTTTTCACTTGACACTCCTGTATACCTTTCTCTTTGTCTGCATTCTGTTATCAATCACTGATCAGGAAGGTGGTCTCTAATTGCAATGCAAGCATCTGCTTGGCATTAATCCCACTCAGTTACCTTTCTCTACCAAGTTATTTGCCTCCAATACATTGGTTCCTTTGCAGTTTCTTGCATTAAATTCCAGCCCCTTCTTGCCTAATTCTACTTAAAAGCATACCTGTTAAAATATTGTTTCTCTATTCCAGTATTCCCTTAGTTCTTAGATTACTTTCTGGTGCCTTGTAAATATAGCATTTTGTATGGTGGTTATTTTCCTTAAGGATTTGCATCTAAAATTCTAGTCTCTTCCTCTCTCACCTACCATTTCATCATTATCATCCTTTGCCACTTTCTTTGTTGGGTTTGTGAGCCTTTACTGCCCAGCTCTAAAGTACTTGTGCAAGTGTGGTGATTCTAAATTACCATGTCCTAGTGGGAGAATCAGCTTATCCCACTTGATTCTTGATTTACTCTTCAAATAAATTCCTTGAACTCTTCATTGTTATCCACAACTTCTCTACTGGTTGATAAAAATATACTTGACTTGTGTATAGCACTATATTGTCAGTATTTCTACATTACCAGCTATATCCGCAGTCAAGAGCTTCCAGTTTCTCAAGTTTAGTATCACTTGTCTAACTTCTAACCTCATTTTTAGCTGCCATAACAGAATGCTTTTTAATCTACACACATAAATACTTCATCTTATCTCCCCATCGGCATGGTCGTTGCTGAACTAATTCTTCTTCCTTAACATTTTCCACCTCTCCTCTGTATGCTCAATCAACACAATATATCTGTTCTACAGGACTTCTCTGTTGATTGCTTATTCTTCAGTGGTTTTATATTTTGTCTTCCTATCTTTCCTGTTAATTGTTCAGTCTTATTTCCCTCTAACCATGGCATAATTAGTTATTCAGTATGTATTTCTACTTGCGACTTTCCCTGGTCTCTTCACTCCTCTTCTTTATACAGATTTTCATAACATTTGCAAGATCTCTTATACCTCTGTAAGCTTTCTTTATTTTTCTTGTCATATGTACTCCATGAGTTTGGCTACGACTCTTTCTACTTCCTGTTTTCTAAGTTGTCATAAAAGTTTTTGTGCTCTAGATTTGTTATTAAAAACACTTGCTTAACAGCAGCATTTCTAAATTCATGCAAATAATCCTTTATTTCCCTTGAGCATTCTGCAGTTGTCCCTCCAATTTTTCTGAGATGCCTCTTAATACTTGAACCTCTGTCAACCTGTCTAAATGATTCATATTGTTTTTCCCATAGCTCCTCCTCCTCTCATTCTCATTTTTACTGTGTGTTAAACACCATTTTCATTTTATCTCACTTATAACTCTGTAATTATATCCACAACCCATTCCTTAAATTCTTCTCTTTTTAATCAATTTTATTTATTTATTTTATTACATTTGTTTACCAGATAATGACAGTCTGGGCCAGAAACCCATTTTCAGCGGTGAACCGGGGAGGAAAGCTACAAACATACACTTGAGAAAAATTAAAAAAGCTAGTAATAATAATAACAATATTACTGCGGTGGTGGTGTTGCAGTAGCGTTGTTGCCTCACAGTAAGACGTTGTCCCGTTCGATTCTCAGCTAGAGCTTCTTCTGTGTGGGGACATGAGTGAATGGGTGTACCTTCGTTGAAGGTTGTGCATCAGGGCTGGCAACTCGGCACGTAAAAATCTACTGCCAATCATTAGCGGACTGGAGTTCTGCTGTGGCGACCCTTAACCAGGAAAAGCCGAAAGACACAACAACGAAGGTTTGATAAGTCACAGTGTAAAAAAATATTTATGTATACAGTTACAAAAGTGTTTGACCATTGATTTCCTAGGATTTACGACCACACTAGCTGCTAATAAGAGAAGTATAATAAAATGTTAGCCAAGTGGAAAAAATAAAAAAGTAGACATGGGCTAGAGCTAGATGGAAAAGGAGTAGTTATAAGAGAATAGATGGAGAGTGGGTAGACTTAGCCCAGGAGTATGATGGGAGCAGAGCCAATGATTTGCTAGATCTTCTTTTAAGAGGTGTTTGAACTAATGATAGTTAGGGTTTTTTGCTATGGGTTGAGGAAGAGTGTTCCAAAACTTAGCAATTTTATAGGAGTAGAGAGAGTGTTATGGGGTTGAATAACCATGAACATTAGTTTGGGGACCTGAAGGATCTGTAATTTATATTGGGTAGACTTAGGTTAGTAAGTGTGCGGCAGTCATTGGGCTGGTTAATTATTTTGTAAACTATGGTCAGTTGATTCAGTGTTAAAATGTTTGGGAGTTCTACCCAGTTGAGTTTGGTGAGTGCTGAGCAGTGGTGGGTTCTGTATGGGTGGCCTGTAGCGAACTTTGCAATTTTATTATAGCAGGATTCTAGACTATTCAAATCTGTTTTTTGTAGATTAGTAAATATTTGGAATCCGTAGAGGAGAGTAGAAAGCAGCTGTGAGTGGGCAGTGGCTAGTCTGGCACAGTCATTAAAGAAATGTTTGGTTCTATATAGTGTACCTAGTTTGGTGTGGACTTTTTTGATGGTGAGGGAGATGTGGATATCAAATCTTAAGGTGTCATCTATTGTGACACCTAGAAGTTTGGAATGACTTGTGGGTAATATTTTGGTGCCGTTTGAGGAATATATTGTTAGAGGGAACTGGTATATTTTGTGTTTGCTGTTTCTGAAAACTATTGTCTTGGTTTTGTTAGGCTTACGTGCGAGATGGTGTTCAGTGAGGTATTTTTCTATATCCTGAAAAGATATTTGCATTTTTGTTTGCAGTTCCTGGGGAGTGGTGGCTGAGCAGGTAAGTGTGAAATCATCAGCGTACTGGACTATGAAGGCTAGTTGAGTTGCAGAGCAGAGGTCATTTGTAAATATTGTAATATATTATATAATTTAAATATTGTAAAAAAAGAACAGATAAGTAGGAAAACACCAGTGTTTCATTTGTATGCATTTGTCCTCTGTCTTTATCTTTGTTTGTATTGGTATCTGATGTGATGCAGGTATTTGGATGGGTGTCAAAGTTTTCAGTTAAATGCAAGTGGTCATGTGAAATGTAATTTTTATATCATCTAATCCATTTATTGTATTCTGGGGAATAATGTGTAAATTCTTTTTTGAGTTCCTGCTTCTGAAGTAATATCTTCCATATCAGTATTCCTCATATACTTAAGTAATCCATCTTCTTTAAAGTTTGGCTTCTACACCCCCAATATAGCATCAGTATTGCACTTCAGGTTCAGTCCCCACCCATTAAATAATAATGATCCCTAATGAAAGCATATTACTCCCAAAATTCTTGTAAGCTCCATAGTAGTAGTTGTAGGTGAAATATAATTACTTGACATTGTAAACCTCCTCCTCCCTTGACAGTAATGTGTTACTACAACAAATCTACCATTATTGCCCCCTTCTGTCATGATCCCTTATCATAATCAGTACTATATCCCCTTTTCCCTTTGTCCCTGATTTTCTGATAAAATTCCATCCTGAAGTCCTTCCTTTGTCAAATTTACATGCTCATTTCTGTCCAAGCATGTTTCTTGCAACATTACACCCTACACGTTTTAATATAATTTAGTATTCATTGTTTTTTGCGCATATCTGTAAGGTTGTGTACATGCCACATTAATATTGAAAAAACAGTAGCTCCGATTAAAAAAATATTTGCTCCCACATTATTTGTGACAGTTCCTTTTCAAATGTATTTCCAGCTTGCATTTTAAATGCACACAGTAATGTATGGCAGGCTGATCTTGTATGTAGATGCTTCTTTTCTGTTTCTGAACCCTTGCCATGCTTTCCTCAACTTTTCACTTCAGTAATCATATTTAAGAAACTAAATACATTTTGAAATTCCCCAAACCCATTTAACTCACAGCAAAAACACAAAACTGCATACATCCTCTATATAGGATCAGTTGATCCAAACTGGTAGCTATAACTACAGGTATTACCTATCCTAAAGTTAGAATTAACTGTGCTAAAGCACTTGTTGGTCTATGCTCCCCCTTACACAGATTGCTACCTGTCTGTATTTCTGATTCCTTCCCAGATGTGAAAAACAACTTGCTTGCCTTCAGTAAACTAACTTTTAACCTTTACTAGTAGTACTGGCTGCCGTTAAATTTAACTGTGCAAAATGTAGTTGTTTTAATGTACCAGAGTACTAAAACTGCTGGGGAGGCAACTACATGTACAACTATTCATATTCCCACAGTTCCAGGCTTAATTTTCACTTAACTGTGTACCAGTTTACATTAAAATATTATTTTCTACCTTGAATAGTCGAGTCAGAGCACAGTGTTAAGACATTTCATAATTAATTGCTTGCACCTGTAGAGACTCCTTGTCTTCAACTGAAAGCATTTGCTAATGGAAAGAAATAACTATTTACAAATGCAAGAAAGAACCCTTTTAGATTTCACTGAGAATGCAGTGGTTCAGATATTTAATGATTGCTTGCTTGCACCTGTTTGCTCCTTGTCGCCATCTTAAAAGCAGGTGCTAATGGAAACGTAAACAGCTGATAACTTTGCAAATTCATGAAAAATGCCTTTTCACAATTTATGTAATTTTTCTCTTTCTTTACTAGCCAATTTGCTTTGAAACACGTCTGTTTCTAATAGTAAGGACAGCAGTCTAGACATCCACCTGTGTAAAAAAAAAAAAAAAAAAAACAGAGGAAATTGTTTTAAGTCTGCATTTACTCTGAATAATACACTTCATCCCTCCCCAGTGGGCCATGATTGCAACTTTATATTTATTTTAACTTGATATCTCTCCAGCCTTTCTTATGTTACAGCAAAAAGCCTTTGATAAGATTACATTTAAGCAAAATTATTCTATGGCTTTACTTATCACTAGTACATGTAGCAGTCACTAATAAAACTCCCTACCTTACATTTAAAATACCTCTGACTGCATATTATACAGAACTGCTTTACTGTGTAACATGCAGGTTACATTGTAAAATAAGAACTAAGCCATTTTGCTAACATTTACTTCAGCCCATTTTGGTGTCTTTCTTAAAGTTAGTGACATAAAGTAGGGCTTATGCGTTAAGAGTTATACAGCCAGTTTAATACAGTTAATAACGTTCTAAACTTTTTTCCCCAAAGAGTGGCGTACAGCAACAGTGGTCCCTCTCCACAAAGGTGGTGCCTCAACGGATCCTGGAAACTATTGCCCCATAAGCCTGACTAGCTTGGTCTGCAAAGCTATGGAAAGGATCATCATGAACCTCATAAATAAAGATATTGGGGACCTACAGACACTAGATCCTACCCAGTTCGGCTTTGTTAAGGGCAGATCCTGCCTCTTAAACCTGGTCGATTTCTTTGAAACAGTCACCAAGGCCATTGACGAGGAGAAGGTGGTCCACACAGCCTACCTGGACCTCACAAAAGCCTTTGATACAATACCCCACTCGGGCATTATAGATAAGCTCACCAGCTTAAATATAAACCCCTATGTCACTAGATGGGTTGCAAACTGGCTCAAGGACAGAACCCACATGGTTAGAATTGCTGGAGCCATGTCAGACTCCAAACCAGTTACAAGTGGCGTCCCACAAGGCTCAGTCCTGGGACCTCTCTTCGGTATATATTTCTCTGAGGTATAGGCCAACACGGAAGGACTGTGGCTGACCAAGTTCGCAGATGACTGCAAACTGGGCACCATAATCGACTCTCCAGCCGACACAAGCATCCTCCAAAAGAGCCTCATAGAAACAGACAACTGGTGCCAGAGCCATGGCCTCAAGCTAAACGCCAAAAAGTGTATAGTCATCCCCTTTGGCAAAAATAAAGTGCCCACAAATTACCACATAGGTGGTAATCCATTAAGTACAGAAGAAGTAATTAGGGACCTGGCGACCCAAGTTGATAGCAATCTCTCATTTGACAACCACATGGCCAAAGTGGTTAGAAAAACATTTTATATAGCCCACCTGGTCATGAAGGGATTCACATCTAGATCAGGGGAGGTCATCATGCCTCTTTACTTATCCCTCATCAGGCCCATAATTGAGTACAATGCCCCTTTTGGGATGTACCTTACCAGACACCTGCAGCAACTGGAAAGACCCCAAAAGTACCTCACCAAGAGGATCAAAGGGCTCAAACAGATGCCATATGCTGCCCAGTTAAAGAATCTCCATCTCTACTCAGTGGCATACCACCTGCTCAGAGGTGATCTGTGCCTGACGTATAAAGCCATGTCCAACCCAGAATTAATGGACATGCTGCACCTCAGAAAATCCAAATCCCATCGAGCTACGCGCTCGAGAGACTTGAACCTCAGCACTGAAATAAATAGGACATGCTGGAGGGACAGATTCATAACCCAGAGGCTCCCTTCACTCTGCAATAAATTCCCAGTCCAGGTTAGGCAGAGTCCCTCATTGACTCTATTCAAGAGGAATCCTGATGAGTGGATGGGAGATCGTAGGTTTACCCCGGGTATCACTTCTGTGTCACTGTTAGACAGAGGCACAGTATACTAACCTCGAAAAAGGGCATAGCAAAATTAATTTAAAATGGGTGGCGAAAGTCAAACACTCTGGATAGGCTTATAAATGCCCTAGGGCAGATAGCCTAATATAAACCTATGAACCTAATCTTTTGCAGACACTTTTTGCTGAACCACAGTTCACTTGTCTAAACTGCATCTAATGAGTTTGCTGCTTTGCACTTCTCTCACTTATTCACAATTTCACAGTGATACTAACTTCCTTCTAATCATCTTGACCTCTCAACACCAATTTCTAGTTGAAGTCCAAGGTGCTCCTGACTTTTTGTGATCAACCTTGAGCTTTTTTCTGTCACTGAAGCATTTTACTTTGGAATAATGTAAAAGGTTTCACTGGCAAAGTTTTTGCTTGGGCTTTATTTTCAGGAGATTGAGAAGCCCCTTCAGCTTTCAGCTTCATTCTTTGTTGGCTAAACTTTTTCCCATCTAATTTGCCTGTTCTGCATACAGTAGTGTATTTGATCCTTTAGGAAAAGTGTTCTGAAGACAGCTGAATGCAACAGCTTGAGTCTCACACCTACACCCTGTGCATTCCTCCCTATTGCCATAATCCTTTCTGATTCTTTGACCACCCTACTGTGGAGGTTTCCTGTCAGTGGGGGCCCTCAGTTGTATATGGCTGTCTCACTAGTATAGCTTTATGCTAATGCTGCAGCAGGGAGGAGTGGCCAGTGCTAACCAGCTATACGGTGTTATGGAAAAATTTAGGCGGCTCTCTGTTTCCTCTGCTGAGTGAATTAGAGAATCACTCTGTGTAAATTTTCATTGTTTGAGGAATATGCAAACACCATCAAGACATTCACTCCTGTGGAAGCAATCACAGTGCAGGTGAGTTCAGCCAATACATAAAGGTGAGGGAAATGTTTAATGTGTGTATTATGTGTGTGTGTGGGTGGCGCGTGTCTGTGTCTATATGGGCATGACTGAAACTTGCACTTGTGTGTGTATTCCAACTGGGTTGGTCACACTAGAGGGTTTGGGTAGGGAATCAGGGGTTAGTGTTTGTGCACGTTACAACAGGAATAAGAGTGAAGGAGTGAGTATTTCTATGACTATGATCACCTTTGGGGGAGCTTTTTTGTTGAAGTGTATAAGCAAAAAGTATGATGTTCATCGTGTTTCACTGTTGCAGTCATTACTCTTGGGTTATCCTGCTGGCAGGCTACCCGCAGTCAGCCTGAATTCCAAAGTCCTGGTCCGGCATCTGTTGCTGTCGCCTCTTCCCTGACTCAGTGCGCCAGGGGTATAAAAGATGCAGCCGATGGCATTTTCTTCAGTCTTTCTTGCCGCGCGGTGCCTGAAGCAAAAGCAGTTCGCAAGGGCTGGTCAGCCGACTCCTGAGATTTTCAAAATTGAATTTCAGATCCGAAGTCTTCATTAAAGCTAAGTACCCCGTTGGGGAAACTTTTCTCTTGCTCCAGACTGATGTCAGAAAAAGGTTAACAATTGTATTTCTTGTGGGAAGCAAATACCTCATAAGGATTTTCATTCTTACTGTATTTCTTGCCTAGGCCCTGATCACGATGTTGCTAGCTGTCAGTTTTGTGCTAGATTTAACCAACGCACTACTAAGCGTCGGCACGATTTTGCCTTTCATTACTTTGGCCGAAGGTTTAATTATATAATGCCGTCGGAACAGCCGACAACCGGAGTTTATAAAAAGCTCAAGGAAAAGGACAGGTATTCGAGGTCCCAAACAGACGACGAGGCCCCCGCTAGGCCAGTCGCCGGTTCTCAGTGAGGCGCTGTTGCAGCCCCTGACGCCCGCTACCTCAGAGCCACAGCCACTTCCGACTCCCACGTGGAGCCGACTAGGCCTCTGGATACTCAAGGTATTGGACTCTCGGAAATTATTCCCTCAGATGGGTCCGGAGCCGCTGAGCAGGCATCGACTTCTGAGGGTGTTTTCAGACCTACACAATTATATGTCAAACCAACCTCAGCTTCAAAGACAAAGACTAAAACAGCTCTGAAGACAAAGAAACAAGTACAGCATTCTCCTGGACAGACTTCCATGCCTAAGAAACAGATGCTTAAAATGGCCGAAGACCTAATTACTTTGATCAGGGGTTCCCATCCCCCTCCTGATAAGAGGCCTAGGCAAGAGACAGAATATGATTCTTCTGATCAGGTTTCAATTTCCTGTGATTCCTCTTCTGAACAGGCATACTCTTTTCCTCCCTATGAGGATTCTGATGCTGAAGAATCTATTCCTTCAGCCTCTCCTCCTGAGGATTATTCTTTTGGGGAAACCCTGCATACCATGAGGGAGCATTTTTACTGGGAGAGACAAGATTACTCATAATCTAAGAAAAGGCTTAGAGACTTTCTTTTACAACCTAAGCACAGACCTCTTGGTATTCCACCTGTTCTAGACATTGTAGATGTATTTTCAGAGTCCGGCCTGTCTCCTGACTCTTTACCCCCTGCACCTGCTAAGCCAGACAGATACTACAGGGTTCCAGACTCTCATAAATTTCTATATAAAACCCTGCTGCTGACCCAGAAACTATATCTCAGGGTCCCAAAGGGGTCAAGGCTTCCACTGCAAAAAACCCTGTCCCCTCAGATAGGGATTCTAGGGCACTGGACAGATGGGGGAAAAAAGTTTACACTTCTGCTACCTTGGCTGTAAGGGCTTTAAATTGTCAGTTTCATATGCTTAAATATCAGCAATACTTAATGTCACTGCTTAAACAGAAAATGTTGACAAATTCTGAATGTTCTGATAACAAGGAAATGTAAGATTTATTGCATGCAGCTGAACAAGTGGGAAAGCATACTTTGCAATGTGGTTTTGATTCACTGGCGGCCTCTTGCAGGGCTGCTGTTACGGGTTCTGTCATTAAAAGGCATGCTTGGTTAAAGGAACAGAATCTGCCTGATCATGTTAAAGCAAAATTATTGGATGCTCCATTACAGCATGATACTTTGTTTGGTGTTAAGGCAGAAGAGGTGTTGAAGAAAATGGAGGATAAAGCCAAATCCATGCAGACAGTTAAGGATTTTCTACAGGTACAGCCACCCAGATTTAGCAGGAACTGGCCACAAAGAGGCAGATGCAGATGCCCCAGAGGCAGATCTCAGCCCCAAGGCTGATACAGGCCTAAACAATGGGGTGCTTCTACCTCCAAAAGCGGAGAAGACAAATCACAACCATACAGGAAACAGTCCCAATGACTTTCCTCTGCCAGAACCAAGCACTTAATTTTTGGCAGCCCCCTTAGGGGGAAAACTAGCACTTTTTTCACCAAATTGGCACATGATTACCCAGGACAAATGGGTCTTGAACATAGTGTCTCAGGGCTACAGGTTCCACTTTCACACCCTGCCAAGGGCAAAAGTTATGCCAGACCTGCCACACAATCAATGGGCAGAGGCACAAAAGCAAGTTTCATCCCTCATGGACATGAGGGCCATTCAACAAGTACCACAACAAGAACAGGGACAAGGATTTTACTCTACTTTTCTTGGCGCCCAGAAAGGACAAAGCCTGGAGACCAATACTGGACCTGTCTATACTAAACACATTTCTGGATGTTCCAAAATTCAAAATGTTGAAACATCCAGAAATGTGTTTAGTATAGACAGGTCCAGTATTGGTCTATACTAAACACATTTCTGGATGTTCCAAAATTCAAAATGTTGACTCTGCAGACTTGAGGTCTTTCTCTTAATAGCTGTAGCTGTCTCTGAATCACTTTTTCTCCCGATCGCAAATATTGACCTCATATGCAGTTTCTATGAGCAGTGAACAGTTTTCTGAATTTCAGGGTACATTTCCTTCTAAAAGTAAGATTTCATTAAGTTATGACATGAAGTGACCTTTTTTTCATTAGCATTAAAGCTTCAGCAACTTATTTGCCTTTGAAGTTAGTAGAACAGAAAAGTGTTATCTTGTGTTCCAATATAATTCCCTGTTAAGTTCACAAAACTGCATCTAACGTTTTAGAGAGGGACAGAATTAGCCCAGAAGAGTCAGTGATGGGTGCAATGCAGTACATTCCTGAAAGTGGTCAGTAGTAAAGGAGTTGGCAGTAATATGATCTGCATTCTGCTGTCATCCTTTATTCTCTTTAGAAGCATTTCCCTGATCGCTGACCTTATAGTTTCCCTGAGATCCTACTGTTTTGAGATGACCTCACATTTTTGTATTGCTTCTGTAGTTTCCAATATATCCTGTTAGTGATCATTCAGCTGCGATCTGCTTACACTAAGAAAAACATAACAGTATATATATTCTCTCAATCTCATCCACTAACCACTTTAAGACATCACTTAACGCTGATCTAAAAAATAAGTGGCTATGTTCCTGTACTAACCCCTCATGACTGCTCTGATACATCACAGTATACCCAAAACATATTCAACTTCTCCCCCGGTGTTTAATCCTTTGTTCCTACCAACCTCTCTTAACCTTATATCTTGACACAAATCAGGTAGTACTAGCTGTGTTCAAAGCCTAGGTTTTGTTATCAAGATGTAACAAATTTGTATGCTCTTTTGTATACTACATTTTGTTTACTTTATACTTTTTGATTATTGTAATGTGTGCATGAAAATTTACTGTTACTCATGGAGCTTTTCTCCCCGGGTCTCTGCTGAAAAAGGACCTGTATCCAGTCAGACTTTCCCGGTAAACAAATGTTAAATAAATAAATATAGATTAGTTTTCAATACTGTCCAAATAGCATTGGGAAGATCTACTAAATGGGAGATATTTGGTATCCCACCATTACTGGGTGATGCGACTAAGCTGCTCAATGTGGTGGTCTTAACTATAAGCTTATTAAGGACCTGTGACTGATAACTTTCTTTGGTTCCCTGCATCAAGATGCATTTTATGAGCTTGGGTTTCACTTTAAGCCTGGCATCCTCTAACCAGTTTTGTAACCTTGTAGCACATGGAGTGGAGTGATTATGTTCCTAAGTCAGGAATAAGATAAACTTGTTAAATGCTTCTTTAGCGCGATACCCAATTATAACAAGGCTTTGGGGTTGTATAACAGCTGTTGCACATACACACAACCTAAGCACTTTTATGGTGAGCTATTAACAGGCACTGCTGGCTGACAAAGAATTGTGGCAGAATGTAAAGCACTTTCGTTTTTGCCTATGTCCTTTTCTGGAAACTGCCTCCTATTTCAGCTCTGTCCCTAGTCTGTAATTTTCCAACAAATTAATAAAAACAAGATTTAGTCATAACCGCCAACATTTGAGTTTTGTGCATCTTATTCAGACAATGGTCTATTGAGCAAAACCTGTTAACGAAATAGAGGAATATTTTAAAACTGTCTTTAATTTTTAATCCTCTGACCCCAGCAAATAAGGTGAGAGGTGTACTGTTTTACAGTGCATGCCAAGTTCTTTACGGACTTTCAAAGCTGGAGAAACATGTAGCACTTTTTCTGTAATTAGTGGTAGATGGAGCAGATAAAACTTCATGCACTACAAAGAATCCTGATCTGGCCCCTGTTCAAAACCCTTTATTTATATGTTCTTCACACGTATGCCAAGATTCACCTCATGCATCACTTTCTAGGTAAATTCCTTGACATCCAAGTCTCCAGCATACACTAATCTGGTTATGATGCGAAGCCTGATGGTAATTCTCTGTTATCTGAGTAGTTATGACGGTGATAGTATAAACCCTAGTTCTTCTTTCTGTCCCCTTCTGTGGAGGAGAGCATCTCACAGGGAGCTGTCTTGTCTCCCATCCCAGTCATCTGTTCATTATTTTCTTGAATCTAGAATGCGTTTGCTGTGAACATCAGTATTATGTTTTGTGCTACCTTAGAACATGCTTTCCCACTGCAGTTTCTGTTTTAGCTTTCTTGACTTCCCTCTGTATCTACTGTTGTATATTGACCTTTACCATTTTATGTTCCTTTACATTTTATTAGAACATGACCCGCGGTAGTGGTGCTGCGGTAGCGTTGTCGCCTCACAGCAAGACGTTGTCCCGTTCGATTCTCAGCTAGAGCGTCTTCTGTGTGGAGGCATGGGTGAATGGGCATTCCTTTGATGAAGGTTGTGCGTCAGGGCTGGTAACTCGGCACGTAAAAATCCACTACCAAACATTAGCGGACCGGAGTTCCGCTGTGGCGACCCCTAACCGGTATAAGCCAAAAGGCACAACAAGTACACCCTGTAACATGCGATTGCTGGTCATATTATTTTCAGGTTGAATTATGTCATCTGCCATTGTCTGTTTCACAGTATTTATTTTAGAAATCTGTGCGCCATTTGTTGGGTGAATCCGTTTGCTTGACTGTAGCACCTGCACTGTACTGTGTATATAACTTTTTCAATGTATTCACATATATATTGACCACAGAGAAGTTTGGAAGGTTTGTATTCTGCATGATTGGGTGTGTGGTTGGTATTCAGCTTAGTCTTAGTTTAGATGGAAGTGCAGAGTACTAGCAAAAATAAAATAATTATATTTCCAGTACAAGCTAAGTTTGTGATTGTCTTGATGTTACCAACAGTTATTTTTATAATCAAAATGTTAGTAATTTTCTTGGTCAGAAGGATCAGGGCTTATGTTGCTCTAGGCTGCTGTTAAAAGTATAATAGTAGGAATACAAGCTAGGTCAGTTTTCAGACTCTGGGTACCTTGTATTTTTTAGTTATTAAACAGAATACCAGATTTTTATTTTTTTGTTGTCTGAAGTATATTTTCCAAGCCTGACAAAATGATGTCCTGTGTAAGAGGACATTAACATGGCTTTGAAGTGATTAACATTTAGCCCAGATGATTTTTATTTTGCACAGAAATTTGCCCAGCCTGTTGGACGTAGATAACTAGCAAAGCATCGACAATCTAATATTTCTAGATGGTGTTAACTGCACTGAGGTGGAGTTTGTGTTGTCTTGTTCACTTCCTTGATTTCTGTTACAAGAGCAGGATAAGCCCAGTGGCAACTATGCAGACAATTTGTAGGGTGTGCTGTAGTTTAAGAAGACTTATTCATTTAGTGCTACTTGGATATCTGGTTTGCTGCCCTGTTTGCCTAAAAAGGTTACATAAAAAGATGGCTTTTGCAATTTGCCTGTATAGCCTTAAAAAGTTCAGAATGAAATACATAGTATGTATTTCAATAAATTTGCTTTCATTTGAAAGGTTCTTTGATTTAGAAGGGTTCATATTATGGATTGGAGTACAGTGATTTTTGCCTGCAAGTAAACATAGTGCTTAGTTTCGTTTGAAGAATGAATGCCTACATGTCTGCCAATGCTTGCAGCTGGAACGCACATAAATGCTTTTTCAAACTAAGTGATGGCTGTTATTTACAGGAACTTAATTTACCAAAAAACAATTTAACAAACTGGAACCAAGGTCACTTTACAACTCAATTAAGACCATTTGCAAAATGTACAGTATTTATTTCCCGTGTACTCTAATTAAGTAATAAGATGTAATGTAAGTAATGCTGAAGCTTAGTACTTTAGTGCAGTTAAAAGCCCTTCCTACATTTTTCTTTCCAGTGTGATCTCAATAATTGACACGTTTCTCAATCTGAAGGCATAATATATGCCAGGTTCAATTAGCTTTGCTACTGTAAAACACTTAATTTTTTTTTTTTTGGATCCCGCTAAGAGAAATCCATCAGTAAATGTAAAACAAAGACTGTTTCTTTACTCAGCTGACATTAGGATTTAAAGTCATTTTATTTAGGTCAAAGCATATACAAAGTTATAGGGACTGCACAGTGTAGACCTTTTTGGTCATGAGACTCTGTGATACTTTACATGACTTAAGGCGACCCTTGTTTTCAATATGCAGTTCTTATAACTGTCTTGCAGTTTGGTGCACATGATTAATACTGTGGTGCGAAACCTTGGCCATACAGTATTCCTGGGTTTTATTCCCACAGCCTACATCTGACTGTTGTGTGACTATAAGCAAGTGAATTAACTAGGCATTATTTCTGATTCTGAGTTGTTCCTGGGAAGGGACTGTGTGTCCAGTAGGCTTACCCATTTAACAAATATTTTCTTTCTTTTTTTTTTTTTATTAACTTAATATTTCCAATTTTTCCAGAATGCATTTCAGTGTAAATAAATATTAATCTTCGCCTTGATTTTGAAGTTTAGCTGCATTTCAAACTAGCAGCACTTAGAGACCTGAATGAGCTAATGTACATTGTTCCGTGGCTGAGTGTAGTTGGAGCATCGAGGACAGGCATGCTCTGGTTCACCTGAATGGGTAAAATAGCTAAGGGCTTGTGCTGAAGTCTGGACAGTTCATAGTCATGCCACTTAGCTTACATCAGCATATCACATATTCAGGTTAGTTCCACTTAGAGTGGATTGATTACACAGTGGAAACATGGCATACTAGCTTTGTGTGTTTGAACTTATCCAAATGGATGCCAGCATTGTGCAGTGAGTGACTTATCTTGTATTCAGCACTGTAAAAGTAGACACTGTCGCATTTCTCATATAACTGGTGGAATCGTATTTTGACAAAAGTTATTTTTGTTTTGAATATGTAAAAGTCAAGTTGGCATCCTGGTGAGATTTCACAGTAGTTGGTGCACTGTAGGTTGAATTCTTGCAATAATAACAATGTTCAAGCAATTCATTTTAAAAATATAAAAAGTAAAACACTGTTTTGAAGTTAGAGAATTTGTGACTGTGTTTGTACGTCATACTTTTACTGAATAATAATAATTCTTTGTATGCTTGCTGTGTGTCAGATTCAGAATAGTTGCTCTGTTGGCTTAGCTGTACAGATGTTTAAGAAGGCAACTGCAGCTGTTCTGAAAAAGGCTGGGCGTACTTGAAAACTGAGCTTCCTCTAGGGTGCTGCCTACTGTGGAGATCATCTTGTATCCTTTTGTTAATTAGAGCTGTGAAGCTGTTTCCTTCTGAGACATCATTCAGTGGCCTAGGATGTAGAAATTTAACTCTACAGGGTATAATTGTGAGAAACACACCCCTGCTACGCAGCATGCATATAAACTTACAATGTTTTTCTGATCAGCTAGATGAGATAGCATGGGCCACAGCTGATAGCCATGGGAATGTGAACCAGTGTGCTCTAGATGAACTTAGTCTACTGTTCATTTTCACCAGCAGCATTATAAGTATGTCTTGTTGCAATCATTTCTGTAAGTCTTGACTTCAGAAAGATCTGTTTCACAAACAAACGTGAAATTACTTTTAACCCCATTTTCAGGTGATATGGTTGCTGATGTTGAGTGTGAAATCACAAATGATTCATAAAACTGTAACTGAGAAAAACTAGACAATATGTGTTTGTGTCTGTGTGAACAGATGAGAGTGAAAGATACGGTGAGAGAGAAAACGGTGTGTATAGCAACCTTCATTTTGTCCCTTTTCATGCACCTTTTCATCTTTATATGCTGACTACTCATCATAACTGATTAACAGTACAAGCAAGTGCAAGGTGACATGGCAGCCATTGTTCAATAAACATGATGATAATAGTAAGTGATAGGCCATCAGTATATATGCTGGCACAGTTAGATGTGCTGTCACTTCTAAATCAATTGACATATCCTTATAACATAGCCATCTAGCTGTCATCATTGCCTGTGTTTAAGTCCGTATCTTGAAATCTGTGTTACTGCAGCATCCATTTATGTCATTTATACTTCAAGCTGAAAGAATAAAACTGGACATTTTCTTTCCTGATTTGAAAATTGGAATTTCGGAGATACATGCCTGTCCATTTTTTCTGTTTAAGTTATGTGAGAACGAAAAGAAGTAAAGAAAATATGGGTATACAAGCATTTTTAGTAATAATACTTCTAGACATCTTTATTTAATACTGTGCTTCAGTACTAGCTAAACTTTGTGTATTACAACTAAAATTTAATATAGTAAGAAATGTTTTTTGTATATTTTATGTTTAACTCACCGAAAGAGCTTTTAAAAAGAGGATATACGACCACCAATATAGTATAAAGAGAAAAGATGGTAACAACGCACTGTACAAGCACATTGAAAGGTTAGGGGAAGAACATAATTTCAAATTTGCCATACTAGAGCATATCAAACATAACCCTAAGGGAGGTAATAGGAAAGAGATCTTGAGTTATAGGGAAGTATGGTGGCAACTCCTTATAGACGCCTCAAACACACCAGGACTGAATGACAACATATCGATTAAACCCATACTGTTGAACAGAATATCAAGAACATGAGAAATTAAATTTGAGTTATTCAGAATATGTCATATATTTGAAATATTAGGAAGAAGGGTATATGTTACAAAGTTTAGAGGAATATGGTTTGGAAGGCTGTACAATCAAATTGCTGATGTATAATAGATCAGAGTTATCATTAATATAAGGTAGGGAATATTAACATCTGAGGATGCATCACAACAGAATACACATTTTTGTTCATTCAGAATAGTCAATTGTTTTTAATTATCAGCTATTATAAAGGATTGTTATAGTGAAAAACAAAAATCAAATGGGAATGTATAAGCAACAACAGAAGGATGCTCAATGTTACATATATTAAAAAAATGGAGCAATATGACTTTAAGGGCTGCAATTTGTTTTTGGCGCCAAAAAAGTTGTTTAAACACTGGAGCACTAGAACACTTTTGTTCTGAGGAAGCCTACATAGTGTAGGGAAAGCGCTTAACTTGTTTTTAAAATTTGGAAGTTATTTTATCTAAGAAGTAATCACTTTGTTATATTTTCTGGGCATTTTACTGTTAGAATAATAGCGAGTTGTATCGCAATAAAATCTTTTTATCTGGAGCCTGGACTGCGTTTCCTCTGTTCATTTTGTTGTTTTACAGAGAAGATAGCGTGGTTGTAGGACTCAACGTAATTATGTTTAACTCATTCAATCTTGAACAGCAGGAGACTGACTAACATAGGTTCATAGGTAAGTGCTAGGTTAGTTGCCCTTGCTGGCCATTTTAAGACTAGACTAGCCAGTTTCCCTTTTTATGCTTAAATTAACATATCCCATTTGGTTATAGACTGGCCTTACCCATCCCTTGGTTGATAATTATATATTACCTCTACTGTGAATAATTGGCATCATACCATAGATAATGTGAAAGGACCTGTGCATGGGCTAAAGCATTTAGGGAGCTGCCTCTGTCCATCATTAGTACAAGGAGACAGTCCTGGGGTAATGTTTCTGTTTCCCATAGACTGAAGTTGTGCTTGAATATGGACAAGGATGAACCTCGTTTCATGTAGATAGTGAATCGTGATAATGGTGTTGATTCAGATTGTCATATTAATACTTAGTTATTTTATTCACTGTCTGGCACAAATTCACAACAGACATCACTTCCACTGTTTCTTTTGCATTGGCCCAAAGCATTGTATGAGCTCTTGTCCACATTGTGCAAGTTTCACACCAAGGAGAATCAGCAGAAAAGCTAAATCTCTCCAGGAGTTTGTTATTCATAAGGGAATGCTTCCTTGGTACTTTTCTGCTTTTGTATAGGCCAAGACCTCCAGAAACTTTCCTTTATAGAGGAAACACCTTGATAAGAAACACATGGAGAAGCATCAGGAGATTGAGGATGTTGCCGTGAATAAGTCTTTAAGTCCAGTGGATCTGTACATGATGAGCTAACTTCAGAGATGGTCAATGTCAACCCTATGTCACAGCTACTCTGTAGGCCATTAATGCCATTGGCTGTGCTCTTGCCGTAACCAGACTGAAGGCTCCTCCACACCTATGAATGCCAAGGAACTGTCAGTGTAAGATGATTATATTTTATTAAACACCTTTGTTAAATTGTCTTTTAACTCACTACAGCCAGGTGACATTTGTAGGTGTTTCTGCAGTTACATCTTACTGATGCCTCTAGATGTCAAATATTGCTTGTTTATATTTGCAGTAATAATTTTAAAACCATGCTATTTACAAAGTATTAAAATATTTCATCTTAAAGCTTGCACAATAGCAAACACACCAGTGTTGATATCTGACCTCTGTCTAGTGCAGGCAAAGACATTAATTGTTCATATAGTGTTTATTCATATTGTCATAAATGTCATGTTTTTCAAAATATCTCAGCAATTAGGTTGCACAGACAATGTTTTCGCCTCTTATGAAAGCTTTCATATGGATAAACAGAATACTGCTAACAGTATATGTATGACTTGAGTTGTTGCTGAGATATTCTGAATAAAATATCACAAACTTGATAGTTATGTTTACTGTGATTTATTGAATCCAGTTTGACCTAGAACCTAAAGAATACTACCACTACAAACATTGTTTGTGCTGAAGAGTTTGCCATTTTTCACTTCTTTAATAACTCCTATGGTTCGAGATATATGAATATTTGTTTGAAATATGAGAAATTAATTTGATTCTATCAAAAATCTTAAGCTCCGCCTAGTGGAATTTACTGTGCAAATGTCTGGAGCTCCATTAGCTAGAATGAGTTAAGACATAGACAAACATACATTAACAGGCACAAAAACAAATCATTTTAATCGTATTCCATTTAAATACAATATACATCACATATATATTCTTTGCTACTATCATCAGTCCAACATTACAAAAAAATTGCTGAATTCCTGCTTTCCCTTAAACCTCACTCTTGGACATTATTATACATGTGTTGTTCCCACGGTTTGCATTTATGTCTAGGTAATTTGCCTCTACCCTTTTCTAAAGATCCCTCTTCCAGTTCTTCTATCTCATTTATAATATTCAGTACCTCAAATACAGTTAGTGCAGATAATGATTTCCTTTTTCTAGTGATTGTTTTTGGCAGCCAACAGAATTAAACTTAATAAGGCAAAGGCCTTACTATGTCTAGGCATTTCAGATCCTCTATCCCATCTCAAAAGAATAATTTCCTTCCTTACAGCTGTTTGCTCCCCCAATATTTGTGATAAAGTACTCTGCAGGCAATTGTTAAAATCTGCCATTTCATTACACTCCCAAAACATATGTTCCCAGATGTTCGTCGTCTTCCATTGCTGCAGTCCTTACTATTGGGTATAGTCCGCATCCAGTCGGCCCGAATACCAGAGTATAAGGCTGACGTCGGTCATGGCGCATTAGACTGACGTCAGTACGTCAGGGTACTAATGCGCATGACCGGCGTCATATCCTCAGTCTTTTTTGCCGCGTGGTCCGATGCAGAAGCAGTTTTGCGAGTGCAGGTTGGCGTTCTGAGATATTTCCGAAACCGGAGTTTCAGACCGAATCAGAGTTGGCTAAGTACCCCGTTGGGGAACATTTTGGTTTTTTCTTGCCTCAGTATTCAACGGATGTCAGAAAAAGTGAATAACTGTATTTCTTGTGGGAAACAGATACCGCATAAGGATTTCCATACTTTGTGTATACCTTGTTTAGGGCCTGAGCACGACGTTGTTGGTTGCCGCTCTTGTGCTAGGTTTAACAAACGCACTATTAAGAGGAGGTTAGACTGTGCCAGGTTAGTGTTTGGGAAACGTTGCAATTATAAAATGCCGTCGGATGCTCCGACGCCCGCTTCGTCCAAGAAGCGCAAGGACAAAACAGCGAAGCCTAGGGTTGAAGAACCGGCAGTCCCGGACGCCGGTTCTTTAGGAGGCTCAGTGGAGCCGGAGGTTTTGCCAGGAGTTTCTATGGAGTCTTCGGCAGAAACTTTACTGTTACAGGATGTCCCATCTCAGGAGGCAGGCCAGGCTGAGGGGGCTTCTCAGGTACCTATTCTTCCCTCTTTTCCCACAGTAGTTAGAGCCTCTCCTTCTGTTGCTAAAGCTTCTTTTAGAGGTAGGCCTATTTCAGCTTCAGTGGGGGCTTCTCCTAGCTTTTCGGGTTCTGTACCTAAGAAACATATGCTTAAAATGGCAGAAGATTTGATTACTATGATTAGAGGTTCTATGGGCCCTCCTGCTAAGAGGCCTAGGGTGGAACCGGAGTTTGCCAGTTTTGAACAGGGTTCAGAGGCTTCTGAGTCTTCTGCGGATGATTTGCAGGAGTATCCTCCTTATTCTGATTCTGATGTGGATGATGCCACTCCTTCGGCTTCTCCTCCTGAGGATTTTTCATTTTCAGAGACTCTGCATTCCATGAGGGAGCACTTTAAATGGGAAGGCCAGGATTACTCTGATTCCAGGAAGAGGCTTAGGGAATTCTTGTTTTTACCCCAGCATAGGCCCTTAGCTATACCTCCTGTGTTGACTGTGGTGGAAGATGTTTTTGCAGAGGCTTCCCTGAACCCTGATTCTTTGCCTCCTGCTCCTGTTAAACCTGATAGGTACTATAGGGTGCCCGAAGCTCATAAGTATTTGTTTAAGAGTCCTAGGGCGGACCCAGAAACTGTTTCTCAGGGGCCTAAAGGTGTTAAAGCCTCTGTAGTTAGAAATCCTGTTCCCACTGACAAAGAGGCGAGGGCTTTGGATAGGTGGGGTAAGAAACTGTATACTTCTTCCACTCTAGCCATGAGAGCATTGAATTGTCAGTTTCACATGCTGAAATATCAAAATTATCTCCTTTCTCAATTGAAGTCTAAGGTGGATGCTTTGGCGGAAGGTATTGAATGTAAAGAATTGCTGGATTTGGTTTATGTGTCTGAACAAGTGGGCAAGCATTCTTTGCAATGTGGCTTTGATGCTGTGCAGGCCTCCTCGAGGGTGGCTGCCACTAGTTCTGTTCTTCGCAGGCATGCCTGGTTGAGGGATCAGAATTTGGCTGAGCATGTTAAGACAAGGATTTTGGATGCACCTTTACAGTCTGATGTGTTGTTTGGTTCGCCTGTGGAAACAGTTTTAAAGAAAATGGAGGACAAAGCTAAGTCTATGCAAACTGTTAAGGATTTTTTGCAGGTACAGCCACCGAAGTTTAGTAGAAATTGGCCTGCTAAGGGGTGGACATATCCTGCTTATGACTCCCAGTCTAGGGGTAGGTCTAGACGTGGTAGGGGCAGGGCTCAAGGTTCTTTTAGATCTAGAACAGGGAGTTCACCTGCTCAGACTTCTGGTGAGGGCAGGGGTCAGTCCTTTCGTAAGCAGACCCAATGACCTGCCTTTTCAGCTGCCGGTAGATTCTCGTCTGGCAGCTCCTTTAGGAGGACGACTGTCTCTTTTCAAAGAAAATTGGGATTTAATTACTCAAGACAGATGGGTGTTGGACATTATTCACCACGGTTACAGGTTTTATTTCCATACAATGCCCCCTTTCAAAGGCATGCCAGACGTTCCTCCTCCACACAGAAAAGAGGCTCACAAGCAAGTTTCTCAGTTGCTCCGAATGGGGGCCATTCAGCCAGTCCCTGTATCAGAAAGGGGCCTAGGATTTTATTCCCGCATGTTCCTAGTACCAAAGAAGGGGAACACGTGGAGACCAATTTTGGATTTATCTCTCCTCAACACTTATCTGGACATTCCCAAGTTCAAGATGTTGACGTTACAACAGCTTTTACCTCTGCTGGGCAAAGATCACTGGATGGTAACTTTAGATCTCAAGGAAGCTTACCTTCATGTGCCTATCAGGCTAAGTTGCAGGAAGTATCTGCGGTTTCGAGCTGGAGATTCTCATTATCAGTTCTCTGCATTGCCCTTTGGCTTATCTACTGCGCCCAGAGTATTCACAAAGGTTCTGGCTCGGTGATAGCTTACTTCAGGCTACAAGGAATTCAAATCTATCCTTACTTAGTCGACTGCCTGATTCTGGCTCAAGACAAGGAAGACCTTCTACAGCATCTGGAATATGTTATAGCAGTGCTAAGATGGCCCGGGTATTCTGTGACCGAAATAAAGTCCAGCCTAGTACCCTCACAAGACATCTGCTTTCTGGGTGTAAGACTGAATACAGCAGCCCAGATGGCCTTTTAACCCCGGACACACAAATGAGTCTATCACTTTACTTCCTTCAACTATCTCATCAGTCCGTGCTGACTGCAGGGACAGTCCTTCAAGCATTAGGGTTCATGGCATCTTGTATTCTGGTGCTTCCCAATGCCAAACTGCATATGAGGAAGTTACAATGGTATCTCAAAATGTATGGACACAGCACTGCCAGGATTTAGACACTGTCATTCCCATAATACCTTGCCTTCACAGAGAATTTTTGTGGTGGGCTCAGGAATGTCACCTAAACAAGGGACTCTCTGTGACCCGGCCAGAGGCGAGTCAGATTTTAACGACAGATGCCTCGGACATTGCTTGGGGAGCTCATCTAAATGGAAAGTGGATACAAGACAAGTGGCCTGCCAGACTACAGCATCTACATATCAACATGAAGGAGATGTTAGCAGTCCAGTTCGCTTTACTGGCTTTCAAGGAGTTACTTCTTCCAGGACAGGTGTTGATTCTAACAGACAACACAACTGTCATGTGGTACATCAACAAGCAAGGGGGAACACATTCTTATCCTCTATGCAGGCAAGCAATGATTTTATGGGAGACTGCGCTAAGCTTGCAACTAACTCTTCAGGCAAGGTTTCTGCCGGGAGCACAGAACTCCTTAGCAGATGTGTTAAGCAGACAAATCATGGATCCCCACGAGTGGAAACTGGATCTTCATGTATTTCAGACATTGACAGTGTCATGGGGAACTCCAGACATAGATCTGTTCGCTTCTCCACTAAACCACCAGCTGCCAAAGTATTGCACAAAGGGGTTTCATCACACAGCTTGGAAAGTGGATGCTCTATCTTTCAGTTGGGAAAATCTTCATGTGTATGCCTTTCCACCTCTGCCTCTTCTTCCAAAGGTACTATTAAAGGTCAGACAGGACAGGCCAAGGATGATTTTGATAGCTCCAGATTGGCCTCGGCAACACTGGTACCCACTACTACGGAGTCTGGTAAAGAAGCCTCCATGGCCTTTACCTCTGATTCCTCATCTGTTATCTCTGAAGGACGGTCATCTGCTCAATGTCAAGCTTCACTCTCTTCATCTAACAGCCTGGCATATTCTGTGTTGAAACACAGCAGGTCTCAACTTCCTCAACAAGTTTTAAATGTGATTATGGAAGCTAGACGACCTAGTACAAGGAGAGTGTACGCTGCAAAATGGAAGAGATTTTTATTTTGGAGTACAGCAAAGAATTTGGAGGTTTCTGAGCCTAATTTGGGTGTGGCTCTTCAATATCTTACCGAGTTATTGGACAAAGGGTTGTCCTTCTCTTCTATTAAGATTCATGCTGCAGCAATTTCAGCTCACTATGATTGTGACCCACCTTTGTTTTCACATCCTTTGTTCAAGCAGTTTCTTAGAGGGGCAAAGAATATAAGACCCCCACGTAGAGCTCCTACTCCTGCTTGGGATCTCAATTTTGTGTTGGAAAAACTTACTCTACAACCTTTTGAGCCTGCGGCTACTGCTGAATTGAAATATTTGTCATGGAAGACTGCTTTTTTGTTGGCTATTACTTCTGCAAGAAGGGTGTCTGAGTTGCAGGCCCTTATGGCAGTCGAGCCCTTTTGATTTTCCATAAGGATAGGGTATCATTACGTACTAATCCTTCCTTTATGCCTAAGGTGGTTTCTAGTGTGGCTTTAAACCAGACTATTCATTTGCCTACTTTTTATGCAGACCCCCAAATTAAAGGGGAAAAGATTTTGCATACTTTAGATGTACACAGGCAATTGCGTTATTACTTAAGCAGGACTAAGGATTTTAGGCAGTCTCAGCAGTTGTTTGTTTCTTTTGCTTTGAGTTCGCAGGGCAAGCCTGTGTCAAAACAACCTATTTCTAGGTGGATTGGCTTTTGCATTTCATTTTGTTATTCCCATCATGGCAAGGAGGTTCCAGCTGGGATTCGGCCTCATTCCACTAGGGCTACTGCCACTTCAACAGCATTTCTACGGGGGGTGGCAACTAAGGATATTTTGGAAGCAGCTACTTGGAGTTCAGTGCATACTTTCTCTAAGCATTATCACCTTCCTATCTACTCTAAGTCTAGGGCTGGTTTTGCCACAGCTGTTTTGCAAGGTATGTTGTCAGCTCCTGCTTCTTTATGATTTGCCAGCCTCCCTTACCTCTGCTTTGGGATTCTACCCAATAGTAAGGACTGCAGCAATGGAAGGCAGAACATAGTACAGTTTTGTACCTACCATAAATGTAGATGTTCTAGGATTCCATTGCTGCAGTCCAATACCCTCCCTCCTTCCCCTCTGTGTTTAGGGGTGGTAGTGTAGGTGAGTTTACCTGCTTATATTTTTGTATATATTGTTCATGTTTTGGTGCAGGTATTTTGGGCCTTGTCTTTTTAGGGTCTTCTGACATCTGGGGCAAGAAAAGACTGAGGATATGACGCCGGTCATGCGCATTAGTACCCTGACGTACTGACGTCAGTCTAATGCGCCATGACCGACGTCAGCCTTATACTCTGGTATTCGGGCCGACTGGATGCGGACTATACCCAATAGTAAGGACTGCAGCAATGGAATCCTAGAACATCTACATTTATGGTAGGTACAAAACTGTACTTTTTTCTCCATTACACCTCCAACAGTTGCTATCTACTTGAGGGAAAAGTCTTTGAAGTCTGTTTGGGGTATAAAATACTTATATAAACACTTCCAAGTCAGAGGCTTGTGTTTGTTAATACTGAGGATAAGGACAGAGTCCTCATGATCTGCAGTCTTGAGGAAGACCGTGAAGACCAGATTGAGGTCTTGGTTGTCTACCCATGATCCAAGTCCTCATAAGATGTTATAGCTGAAGCTATTATGCTTAAATCACTGAAACCTCATCTGGTGCCTGTCAGCTTGCCTTGGCCTAGGTCAGGCATTTCCTCCATGTCCGTCCATTTCCCCATGCTTCTAAACTTTTCCAGTTAGTTCCGAACTTCATGTGCTTTCTTAAGTGAAAGCCACAATGGTTCTCCTTTTGAGGGTTGAGAGACCCCTAATCTGAGACTGATGAGTTGGCTTGTGTGCGATAATTTCTTTCTTGCACACTTTATCCTTTGCCTGTCCACTAGAAGATTTCTTCTGTGGGAACTCCATCATAAGATGAGGGGAGACATTCCAGTAGTAGTCCAACAAGTGCTCAGAGGTCCATGTCCAGTGCAGAGCCTTGTGGGACTGCATTTATCTCTGGGTATTTTTCCAGTCATGGATGTCCTGGAGGATATGTTTTTAAACAGCTCTTTGGAGCCAAATTCCCTGCATCCTGCAACCATGAAGCTTGACCGTTTGCAGTGTCAATGACTTCTGCAAGCTGCTGTACAAGAATGCTCCAACTGATGTGTCCCTCATTTCCATTGAAAGTTGATCTTTAGGTCCATCAATGAACTCCACTCTTAATGACAGGGAGAGTAGACCACTTGACAGTTTTGGGAAAAAAAGTATAAACTAGAGTTTCCTAGTCCTTGAGTCTTGAACTTATCTTTCAATTGCTGAGTATTTAAATCTGTTAAGTTAAATGTTTAAAATGTAAATATTTTTTCTGGTGGTTATAAATGTAAATTTGATCTTCTTACTGTGTTGAAATCTTAGTACTGTTCTTGTTTTCTTCGTGGTACTCATTCTATCCATTTCTTAATTGTAATACATTGGAGATGAAGTTTGTTGGCTTAGGGCTTAGGCTTTAGCTGAAAAGGATCTTAGGACAAGTCTGCTTACCTGGTTATCAAAATGAAATAAACTGCCAAACCCACATGCTTACATTCCAGTACTCTCTCCTGGAAAAAATGATGGCTAAGGTAGAGAGGACTTCAGATAAGGATATGAAGCTGGTGATGCCTCATTTGTGTGACCTCTCTCCACCGGTTGCCAAATACTCCAAAAATGTGGACATTATGCTGTTGACAGATCATGTGGGGCAGCAGCTACTGTGTGAGTTAAACAGAAACATTCTTGGTTGAAGAGTCATCCTCTGCCAGTCCACATGAAGGTGGAGATTCTTAATGCACCATCAGGCAAGGACCTCCACTTCAAACCCCCTACTTGAAAGTGTTTTCAAAAGATTGGAGGGAAAGGGCAAAATTATACAATCATTGAAGCATCTTTTTTCTGTCTCTGGTACCCAAGTTCAACAAACACTGTCCTGCAAAATTTTCTCCCTTATACCCAAGCAGGTCAAGAATAAAGCTAGGAAGGGGAAAAAGGGCAAGTTTAGAAAAAAAAATAGCAAGCAAAAGAGGATCCTGAGAGTCATCAGAGCTGTGATTCCAGAAGGAGCAGGCATGAGACAGCTAATTTGTCCCCTCCATCGCACCCTGAAAACCCACCCCAACCCGTGCCTCCCTCCATTCCTCTTTCTTTGCCTCTTCTAGAGGAGATAGAAGGTTGCTTGGCCTTTTTACAAAAATTGGACAAACATAAGTCAGGCCCACTGGATCCTAAGCACTCCACAGCAGAGTTACAAACTGTAATGTCTAGTTCCTAAAGTGCAGGAGAGTACTTTGTTTCCAGAGACCAGCTTACCCTTGTGCTGCCCCTGTTGAGGGATCTTCTGGAGTGAGGAGCTACAGAAACAGTACCCAGAGCAGAGTAAAGCACAGCAATTTTTTCCTCAGTACTGTTCCTAGTGTCAAAAAAAAAAGAAGAAAAGTGAAGGCTCATTCCGGATCTGTCACATTAAAAGAAATTTATTATCATTCCAAAATTCAAGTCGCTTTACCCTTCAAGACAGTCTTCCCTTAATATCCCCAAAAGTTTTCCTGGTTGAACTTGACCTAAAGTAGGTTTAGCTATATATACCCATTGTCACAGATTACAGAAAGTTTCTTTAGTTTGCAGTGGAGCTGGAAACATTGCTAGTTCACTGCCTTGCCCTATAGCTTGTCTGTTGTATCCAGGGTCTTTACCACACCCCTTTCTTCAATAATAGTTCTGTGCAGGACAACAGGCATTCATATTTACCCATACCAGAATGACTGATTGATTCAGGTAGACTCAATGGCAGACTCAATGGATAAGAATACACAAGGCCTACAGAGAGGTGGGTGTATCAATCAACCTGAAGCAGTCTGACCCCACACCACGGAAGTGTGTAGTGTTTTGGGGGTCACTGTTGAACAGAGCTTGAGAGAGCCTTTTTACCGGAAAACAGGCTAATCTGTCTTCGACCCTATGCACACTGAATGTCTTGGGAGGGGAGGTGATATCAACAATGGGGTTTCTAAGAGTGCAGGCCATCATGGCCTCCTGCATTCTGATAGGGCCTCTAGTCCACTTGCACATGAGGAAGCTGCAGTGGTTTCTAAGGTGCAAATGGTGTCAACACTTTTACAGTCCCTGAAAACCAAGATGCACTTTCTCCCATGCATAAGGAGCAGGATCTTATGGTGCATTGGGTAACTTCAGTTCAGCTTGGAAGTATCCTTCTGAACAGCTATAATAATTCTGACCCCAGATTCATCCAGTGTAGCTTGGGAAGCTCACATAGGGCCACTTCATGGGACCAGGGTATGAGAAAGAATCACATAAATGTGATGTAATGACTGTAATTATGGGACAGAAAGCCTTCAGCTGGCTCTGGGGAGAAAAGGAGTCCTCCATGTACTCACAGACAATGCAGCTATGATATGGTGGATCAAGCATGGAGGAAGGCATGCAGTTATACTATTAACACCGGCAGTGTAAGCGTGGAAGTTTGCCCATGAGGCAGATATGATTATTTTAGCAGCCTATATCCCTTCCCTAGAAAATATTGTGGTAGACAGACTGAGCTGATCACAGGACCCACACAGGTGGATCTTAAACAGGTATGGCTTCCTGGATCAGAAATCTGGAAACAGAGGCATTCTTCCTCAAATTGACAGGTCTGTTTCTCTAAGTTTTTCCTCTTGTATCCTTGATCTGTAGGTTATTACTAAAGAGTATTGTGATATCACCTGTTTGGCTCAGGCAGCATTTGTTTTCCATCTTGCACAGCAGAGCGTCAGTGGGTGAACCACCTCTCTCAAAACAAAGGGTCCCTTTTGATTCCCAGCCTGAACCCTGTAAGGCTGATAGCTTGGTTAATTTCACCATAATACGAACTAGCTATATGTTTGCAAAGGTTATGCTAAACATTGTGGTTGAGGCTTGGAAACAACACGAGGAAAGTGTACCTCAAATAGCCAAAAAATATTCTCCCTCTGTTACCTGTCCAGAGACCTAGACTGTAGGTCAGTTTTTCAAATTGTTAATAGTCTCCTGTTGCTCTAAGACCAGTTGTCATCTGTGATACCTTTTTTTTCTTTGCACTTAGACTAGATATTGACAGAAACTGTAGTTGGTTGTAGTCAAGTGTGTGGCAGACGAGTTTGATAAATACTCGAACCAATCACTGTGTGCCATCCAATTGAGTCTTTGAAGTATGTTTCTTGAGGCACCCAAGCCATCCTCTCTTCCTTCGGTTGGTGGCACTCAAGCCATTATCTGCATGGTGTGTGACATCAGGGAAACCACCCAATCATACAATTGGTAGCATCTGATCCTGCTGTTCCGTAGTATACTGTATATAATTTTTGCTACCCTTTTAACCCTCATTTTGTTGTAAATTAATGTGTGCATTGCTGTCTTGCTATTGCAGTTGTGCACTGTACCAACTGTAGATACATACTATCCTCAGATCTTTCTGTTTAATTTTATACTACCTTTCGAGCCATCATATTAAACTAAATGTGTGTGCAGTACTGAATATTAGCTGTGTAATACTCTGAATGGACTGTGTTATGTAAATTCTCCCTTACAGGTTCATGTAGTTGTATGAATGGTAGTGAATCTTTGCTTCACTTAGTACATCTCCTCCAGAGAACTATTCATCTGCTCATCATATATTCTGTACATAACAGCTTAATTGATTCACTATATAGTTCTTGTTCTTTGCAGTTTGACATATCTACCTAACATGGAAACCAAATCTGTCTTTGTTGCTGTTGTATCCAGCCTCATTGTACTTTGTATTTGGAGACCGAATGCTAACAAACAGTCAGCTACTACTGGATCAACATGATGTGATATAAGAAAGTGTAATTATCTATATAAGCTAGTGACTAAACACACACACAAGTGGTTGGTAATCAGTACATGAACATGCATACCTTCACAAAACCACACTAAACTAACATACACTGTGGTTGAGGGAAAAAAAAACACTCCCATGACTCAAAACATTAGGACTAAAGAGCCTCAGTAGCAATCCACTACACATCGGCATATTCTGATAACTCACTGATTCTAGATTGTAGACTGCAGTGTTTTTACTGAGAGTAAGTCTGCATGTCCAGGCAGAATAATGGTAATAATGCTGACTGCACTGATAGGCACACTTATTACGTTCTTCAACGACAGGCTGACAACTCTTTTTCTGGTGCCAGAACCTTTGACATTATGAGGATCCTACAAGCCCTCAGACAGAACAGATGTGACTATGACCTGGTGGTGGCTCATGTAGGTATGAAGGACGTGAGGTGTTTAACCCTGAAGGATATCTAGAGAAACATACTGGAGCCTGCAATGCATGTGTCAAGTACTGCTAAGACTTGGGCCTGGGTGGAAAACTCCCCTCACCCAGTGTGATATCTAGATATGAAGAGCAGATAATTGGCTTTGACAATTGGCCAACCAACTGGTGTAATTTCAGGGAGATAACAGTATGCGTCAGCTTAGAACAAGATGATCAGCTACTCAACTTGCTTTGGCAAGGATGGCCTACATTTTTCATTCCACAGACTGTATGTACTGGCCAAAGCACCTGATGCTCCCACAATGCCATTTTAAGCAAAGTCCATATGCTGAACATTGTGAAGTAACCTACTTGTAGTGAATACTTGTCCAGACAGCATCAATAATGCTCTTCTCAGTACCAAAAGTCTTAACAGTTAACTGATGGATCTTGAGGCTCTCCCGGAATTTGAACACATCCTTATCTGTGTTGTAACAGAGACTTGGTTTCAGTGTAAAGACAGCACTCCCTCTTTACCCAAGTTTCAGCACCTATCACTTTTTCAGACCTTCTGGAAAGTGGGATGGACTATATTAGTATTTGTCAGAGACCTAGTCATCATAGGCTCATAGGTAGGTACTAGGCTATTGGCCCTAGGGCCTATATAAACCTAGCCAAACGGTAACCTGGCTTTTGCCACCCAAGAAAATAATTTTCCTGTGCCCCTGTCAAGCAGAGCCACAGAAGTGATTCCCTAGGGTGTATTTCCTATCTCCCATCCAATCATCAAGATTTTTCTTGAAGAGTGCTAATGAGGAACTTTGTTTGATATAGATAGGTAGTTTGTTCCAGAGTATGGGAAGTCTCTGGGACAGACAGATTCCCCCTGACCCACAAACAGAACTTATTGAGCTTCACATTACAATAAGCAAGGCAAATTATCAGTTTATATCCTGCTATAGGTCACCAGAAGACCAAAAACTATTTCCAAATCTGTTTCCCGACCTATAAACAAAAATATTTATTATTTATTTATTTATTTATTTTACATTTGTTGACCGGGCTAGTCCAGCTGGATTAATGTCCATTTTCAGTGGAGGCCCGGGGAGAAAAGCTCCTCAGGTTAGATACAATATTGGAAATACATAAGAAGACATAGTACAAGTGTGATTATAAAAAGGAAAAATGAACTTACAAATATTATAGATTTTAATTAATTCAGAACAATCCTAGTAAGAACAATATAATAAGGTATGAGATCATCATTTTTTTTTTTTTTTTTTTTTTTTTTTTTTTAAGATATGTAATATTTACATACCTTTTCATGGATGATTTTTAACCATCCGTTGACTAACTGGAACCACAATTGTTTGGTACACCCAAAATTTCCTATATTTAGAAAATGCTAACTTACTTCTCAAATAGTTAGTTAGCCCACTAGGGGTCAAAATCCTTTTGACTTTTTCCTCCCCAACTTGCAGTACTCCTAAAGTATACTCATCTCTGATCAGATCTGATCACAAATCTCTACCCACGTGCTTTATGGCATCTTAAACCCACCAGAATGAACATCTCTGAATTCAAGGACCTCAAAAAGACTTAAATTATATAATGAACTGTCAGAATTCACCTTTAAAATTTCCAGCCCTCATGTGCATTGTTGTCAGTGAATTTTGCTGTCTTATAACAAGTGCCATAAACTTAACAGTACCGTTTGTCTGTAACGCCCTCTTTCCCATTTTTGCATTTGGGGTGAGGTGTCACATCAGTGCTGATCTAGAGCCTGGGTGGCTAGCAATCCGAACCAGATATACTGACTAACATAAAATTAAACCACCTTCATGGAATGCCAGTATTATTAAACTGTGCAGTAAAAGAAAAAGAAAAAAGCTAATTAGGGTTTGTAATTAGTCAAAGTCTACCCACATTAAAGGCTGTTTATCAAAAACATCAACAGAAAATCTGAAAGTTGTCATAAAAAAGTGCAAAGCAATAAATTAAAATTAGTTGCTGAAGGTAAAGGTAATTCTAAAGGTGTTAAGTATATCAGATGATTAAGAAATAACACTCAATGCTTCTGAATTAATTCATAGTGGTACTGCCTACTGTGACCCTAAAGATTTTGATAATATACTCTCAGGTAAATTTAGGTTCATAGGTGTGTACTAAGCCAATGGCCCTGGAGCCTATACAAGCCTAGCCCATAGAAGTGCCCTGGCATCATGCAGCCCAGCGTTAGTTCCCAGTGTTTCTATCAAGTAGATCCACTGGAGTGATCCCCAGGGTGAACCTTTTATTATCCATCCACACATCAAGATTTCTCTTGAAAAGGGCCAGTGAGGTGCTCTGCTTGACATGTATAGGAAGTCTATTCCAGAGCATGGGCAGTTTCTGGATTATGAATCTGTCCCTCCAGCATGTTCTGTTGATTGTGGTAATGAAATTGAAGTCCCTGGAGCATCTGGTGCGGAGGAATTGAGATTTCTTTAGGTGCAACATTTGTAACAGAGCTTGGTCAGACATGGCTTTGTAAGTAGAGCAGAGATCGTCTCTTAATAGATGATATGAGATGGAGAAAAGCTGGAGTATTTTGAGTCTGTCCATGTAAGGCATCTGTTTAAGGCCTAGGATCCTCTTCATGAGGTGCTTCAGTGGCCTTTCCAGCTGTTGCAGGTGTTTAGTGAGGTACATGCCAAATGGGGCATTATACTTGATTGGTCTAATGAGGGAAGAGTAGAGGGAGATGACTACCTCTTTCTTTCTGGATGCAAAACCCTTAGTAATGAGATGTGCCACATAGAATGACTTTCTGACCACAGTGGCAATGTGGTGGTCGAAGGAGAGGCTGCTGTCAACCTGTGTCCCCAGATCTCTTATAACGCCTTCATTGTTCAGTGGGCTATCATCAATGTGGTAATTGGTGGGAACTGAGTTTTTCCCTAAGGGAATGATGATGCATTTCTTGGCATTAAGCTTAAGGCCATGGTTTTGACACCAGTCGTTGGTCTCAGTGATGCCTTTCTGTAGGATGTCTGCATCACTTTGGAGTTAATGATGGCTCCCAGCTTGCAATCATTGGCGAACTTGGTCAGCCGGAGTCCCTCCGTGTTGGCCCGGACTTCTCAGAAGTAGATGCCAAACAGGAGAGGACCCAGGACCTATCCCTGTGGGACTCCACTTGTGACTGGTTGGCAGTCTGACTTTGGAGTCTCCTACTTTCACACTGTGGGCTCTATCTGTGAGCCAATTTGCAACCCACCTAGTGATATAGGGCTTGATGCCTAGTTTGGTGAGTCTGTCAATAATTCCTGAATGGGGAATGGTATCAAAGGCCTTGGCCAGATGAAGGTAGGCTGTAGGAACTGCCGTGCCCTCATCCACAACTCTGGCGACTAACTCAAAGAAGTCAACCAAGTTGAGCAGGCATGATCTACCCTTCACAAAACCAAATTGCATGGGATCCAGAGTTTGGAGATTTCCTACGTACTTGTTAATTAGGTCCATGATTATGGGCTCCATAGCCGTACATATCAGACTTGTCAGGCTAATGAGGCAATAATTCCCAGGGTCTGTAGTCACTCCCACTTTATGGAAAGGGATGACTGTAGCAGTGCGCCATTCTGTAGGGACAAAGCCTGAGATGAGGCTGTGATTGAATAGGGCACACAGGTGTGTTGCCAGTTCACTTTGTAATTCATGTAGAACATAACCAGGGATATTGTCAGGTCCCAAGGAAGTTGTATTCTTGGCCTTGGACAATGCAGCTTTAACCTGTGCTGCAGTGATGCTGTGTGCCTGGCATTCTTCGGTATTGTGATTGGTCCTTTAAGGGGGGAGAGAGGGGTAAAGTTGCACCGAATCTGTCGGCCAGTATGTTAGCAATATCTGTTGGCTTAGTATAGGAGGTACCATTGTGCAGTAACTCAGAGCAAGTCTGGGTATTGCCGTGGAGATTCTTGATATAACTGTAGAAGGCTTTGTGGTTATTTTTAGTGTCTGCCGCAATTCTGCCTTCATAGCTAGCTTTAGAGGTTTTGATGAGGGATCTCAACTTTTTGTTGAGGCTAATAAGGGAGTTTTTCCAGTCTTGGCATTTCACCTTTTTCTGCAACAGTTTTTTGCTTCTGTTCTAGTTTGTTAATGGCAGGTGACCACCAGATTGTCTTCCTTTTGTTTTGGAGGAGAGCGTCTTGTTTCTGTTGGGTATGGCTAGTTCCATGTATTTATGTACGTGTTTGTACAGTGCATTAGTGTAATATTCGGCGGTCATGCATCTTATTTTCCATTTGCATGGGTGCTGTGAAGTTAGCCACCTCTGTTTTAAGGAGCCCAAAGTCAGCTTTGGAGAAGTGTTTTGTGGTGGTTACCTTTGCTGGTGGTGTGGGTGAGATGCGGATTTTCATGGTAATTAGTTTGTGGTCAGATCTCACCAGGGAGGAATTGACTATTGGTGTTGAGCAACTGTTGCCCAGGTTAGTAATAACCATGTCAAGGATGTTGCTTCTTCTAGTGGGGGTAAGAATGAGGTGGTCCAGCCCATTGGAATTAATGAATTCCAGGAAGCGTTGGGCAAGTGTATTGGTGCATGAGTAGTTTTCCCAGTTGATGGAGAGGTAGTTGGAAGTCACCCAGTATGAGAATGTTGGGTTGGACCCTAATAGTTTCCAGGGTGCCTAGGAACATGGAGTGAGAGTCTTGAGACATGGTTGGAGACCTTTAGCAGGCTACGACCTGAATCGCCGTCTAACCCACTGTTAGTTATAACTGAAGTATCTCCGATGCTTTATGCTGGGATGCTAGTCTGGAGGTGTGCATATCCTTTATGAATATGGAGACGCCTCTGCCTTTGGAGCTTTGCTCCATTTTCTGGGGCCGAAAGCTGTGGAATGAGTTATAGCCTGTTAGCGCAAGGGTTCTTTCTGCTGCTTTAAACCAGGTCTCTATTACAGCACAAATGTTTATGTTCTACATTTTGAGGAGTGCTTCGAGCGAGTGCTTCTTGAGATTTAGACTTCTATCGTTGAGCAGCATGATCCTCAAATTGCATTTATTTATAGCTGTTAAAATAGTAATTTGGTCTTTGGAACATTGCCTAAAAAAGGCACTATAGGGGTGGCAAGAGCCTTAGCCAGTATCCAGAAGCCTAGGGGTGACAGATGCAGACCATCTCTGGCAAAGTATCGAGGTCTGTCAATCATGCCATCCCAAGCAGACAGATACTGGATCCCCTCAGAATAACACCAGAAACTTAGCTAATTGTTGGAATCAGTCATTTTCTGCTTGTACTGCGGTATCATTCTGGTAATGGTAGTATGCTGCTCAGGGCAGTGTCATACCTGCCTGGGCCACATAATCCAAAAGCTCCTCCATGTCTCTTTTCATGTAGTCCAGGGAGGTACGTCTCAGGACCTTCACACCCACATGGACAATGAGAGTCATAATTGTACTTGTGGAGTGACCTGAGTGCCTGTGTCATGTGTCAGATCCTGGCACCTGACAGACAGCTGACTGTTACCTACTCCTTATTCAACCTAGTGAGTGGGACATCAGTGTGCCTCACTATCAAGTCACCTATGATTAGTGTATTGGGCAAGCTGTTTTGCCTTAGAGGCTTAGGTTGAGGGGCACACTGTAGGTGAGCTATGTGTGTTGTGTTGTGGTGGTTGAGTGCATTTCTGATTTGGAGGGCTCTGCAGTTTGGGTAGATTTCTGTTGAAAGCCTCCGTGAAGGTGGTTGTGTGGTTTGTGTTTTTGTGAGAGGTATGATGGTGGGTGTTCTGGAGGGCTATGTGTTCCATGTGGTGTGGTGGTGCAGGAGTTTACCTTTTCCTCTTGACTAGCTATTCTGGTCTTGGCTGGAGAGTGCATGTCTTCCAGTTTGGGTGTATAAGTGCATCTCTCACAAGTCTTAAGTGTTGGGAGGTAAGAGGAGAGGGTTGCCTGTGTACATGAGGCAGTTGCTACACTGCCTCAGAATGCCCAAGTTCACCAAGTTAATAGGAGAAAGCACAAGGAACTGACCTTTAGACATGCCAGCAGGGATGGTCATTATTAATAAGTACTGGAGCTGTTTCCTTATAGGATGTTTAGTGCTGTTAACACTAATGTGTGCTACAACAATTGCTACAAGAAACCAGATGAAGTGCTAGGCGAGTAAGCTAGTTAAATGCAAGAGAAAAGAGCTAGCAAGATCTAAGGGAAAAATTGAAGAGCAGACTTTCTAGCACCGGTAAAATTTTACCCTAACTTAGTGGCGCTGCACAGCATGCAAACATGGGCTTTTAAAGCAGAAATTTGAAAGGGAGCTAGAAACCACTCCTCTTGTGGTAGATAGGCTTACCTAGTGCTTACCATTCCCACTGATAAGAAAGGTCTGGGGAACTCAGAAACTACAATACAATCCTGAATACAGAATTCTGTATGTGGGCTACTCTAGTAACAGGAAAGGCATTAAAACAAGCTATAACATTTTTTTTTAATATAACAGTGACAAATGAGCAAACTGATTTAAACAGATTAACCAATAAAAAAGCTCAAAACTGAGCCTGTTCCAGCACTGTTCAATCAGACAAGTTCTAACTGCACACTCCTGCCACTAGGGTGCAGGGGAACCTTCACCAAAAAAAGATGGCCTGGATTAGTGCTCAAGTTATACAAACAAATCTAGATTCAGCTGGTCTGAAACTAGTCTATGCTAAAGCAAACAAGGTGCACCAATTTCAGAAAGAAACTGTTCAATTAAGCAGGCACAATACGCCTTTAACCAGAAATTCCCAGTTCAGAAAGGGAGAATCTACCCTCTCCTCCCACAAGAGTGCAGACCACAAACCTTATTGTAAAGTAACTGGCCTGAAGCCCAAGTGCTTATACTAGAACAAGGAAACTTTTAGAATAACAGACACCAAGCCTTTAATTAGCAGCTCACAACTTAGGATGTAAGCTATCTGTCCTGCCACAAGAGTGCAGACCACAAACCTTCTTAATGTAAAACAACTGGTCTGAAGTCCAAGTGCTTAAACCAAAAGGCTTAGAATAACCGTTGCAATTTAATCAGGCTACTACCAAGCAGTGATAAATGTAGCAGAATAAATGCAATTGAGTACTTTTAAGAATTGGCAGCAAAAGCAAAATAAAGTAGGAAGAATCACAAATGCAGTAAAAGCAAATGAATAAAGTGCATTTATGTATATATATATATATATATGTGTGTGTGTGTGTGTGTGTGTGTGTGTGTGTGTGTGTGTGTGTGTGTATATATATATGTGCGTGTACATATATATATATATATATATATATATATATATGTATATATATATATATGTATATATATATATATATGTATATATATATATGTGTATATGTATATATGTATATGTATATATATATATATATATATATATATATGTATATGTATATATGTATATGTATATATATATATATGTATATATATATATATATATATATATATATGTATATATATATATATATATATATATATATATATATATATATATATATATATATATATATATATATATATATATATATATATATGTAAATAACAGTAGCAAGCGAGCAAACTGATTTAAACAAATTACCCAATTAACCAGTAAAAAAGCTCAAACTGAGCTGCTGAGCAGTCTTCAATCGGAAAAGTTCTAACTGTGCACTCCGGCCACTAGGGTGCAGGGGAACCTTCTCAAAAAAAGATGGCCTGGATTAGTGCTCAAGTTATACAAACAAAGCTTGATTTAGCAGGTCTGAATCTAGTCTATGCTACAGAAAACAAAGTGCACCAATTTCAGAAATAAACTGTTCAGATAAGCAGGCGCAATAAGCCTTTAACCAGAAATTCCCAGCTCAGAAGGGCAGAATCTACCTTCTCCTCCCGCAAGAGTGCAGACCACAAACCTCCTTAATGTAAAATAAATGGCCTGAAGCCCAAGTGCTTAAACCAGAGCTAATACACTTGTAGAATAACAGACACTAAGCTTTCAATCAGCACCTCCCAACTTAGAAGGATGTAAGCTACTTGTCCTAATAAGTTGTCTGTCTTGGGACTCGAACCTACTGCCAACTTCACAATAGGAAACAGTCATTGAAGTTCCACTAGTTCCTCAAGTCCTTTCCTCCCTCAAGGTTTATTATGGAACATATCCTAACTTCACTGTCTGAAGCTAAAAATACCACCTGTATGAGTCTCAACATTATGCATGACTGTTTTCGTAGGCTAATAGCTTTAAACTAGGCTAGTGGCCACCAGAGTCTTAATAAGCCTAGCCATGCAACCCAGTCCAGTTTTATGGTACCTTGGATGCCTGTATGGTGGATTATGTTAGTAAGGATGTAGCTAAGGGTTATATGGGGATATATTAGTTGGGGATTAAGTAAGTTACACTCAATCTCTGTCCTTCAGAGACATGGGGGCCAGACCAGGGGTGAATTTGTGATTTCCCATCCAATGATCAAGATTTTGTTTGAATCTGGTTAGGGATGAACTGTACTTCAGTTGAATGAGGAGCTTATTTCATAGTGCGGGGGATCCTATGAGACACATCTCTCTCCAGAATGTTCTCTTTATATTGCAGGCAAAGTTTTGAGGTCCGTGGATGTAGTGATGTTCATCGTGTTACACTGCTGCAGTCATTACACTTGGGTTATCCTGCCGTCAGGCGGTCCCGCAGTCGGCCAGAGTTCCAGAGTCTTGGTCCGGCGTCGGTTGCTGTCGCTTCTTCCTTGACGTCAGTGCGCCAGGGGGTATATAAGATGCATCCGACACCATTTTCTTCAGTCTTTCTTGCTGCACGGTGCTCGAAGCAGAAGCAGTTCGCAAGTGCCGGTCGGCCAACTCCTGAGATTTTCGAAGTCGAATTTGAGATCCGAAGTCTTCAATAAAGCTAAGTACTCCGTTGGGGAAACTTTTTTCTTGCCTCAGACCGATGTCAGAAAAAGTTAATAATTGTGTTTCTTGTGGGAAGCAAATACCTCATAAGGACTTCCACTCTTACTGTATTCCATGCCTAGGCCCTGATCATGACATCACTAGTTGTCGGTTTTGTGCTAGATTTAACAAACGCACTATAAAAAGACGTTTTGATTTTGCTTTGCACTACTTTGGCTGAAGGTTCAATTATACTATGTCGTTGGATCAACAGACGACCTCAATACCGAAAAAATGCAAAGACAAGGATAAAGACAGGCATCCGAGGTCCAGGTCCAAAACTGACGACAAAACCTCTTCTAGGCCAGTCGCCAGTTCTCAGTGAGGCGCTTAGCAGCCCCTGACACCCGCTACCTCAGAGCCACAGGCCGCTTCTGACTCCCACGTGGAGACAACTAGGCCTCTGGAAACTCAAGGTATTGGGCCTACGGAAACTAATCCCTCAGATGGGTCCGGTCCGGAGCTGCTGAGCAGGCATCAGCTTCTGAGGGTGTTTTCAGACCTTCACAGCTTACCATTAAAACAACAGCCAAGACAAAGGTACCATTAAAGACAAAGAAACAAGTACAGCATTCCCCTGGACAGTCCTCCATGCCTAAGAAACAGATGCTTAAAATGGTCGAAGACCTCATTACTCTAATCAGGGGTTCCCATCCCCCTCCTGAGAAAAGGCCTAGGCAGGATACAGACTATGATTCCTCTGGTCAGGTTTCCATTTCCTCTGATTTCTCTTCAGACCAGGTATACTCTCTACCCCCTTATGAGGACTCTGATGCTGAAGAATCTATCCCTTCAGCCTCTCCTCCTGAGGATTATTCTTTTGGGGCAACTTTGCATACCACGAGGGAGCATTTCCTTTGGGAAAGTCAGGATTACTCAGAATCCAAGAAAAGGCTCAGGGATTTCCTTTTATTGCCATAGCACAGGCCGCTGGCTATTCCGCCTGTGCTAGATATTGTGGATGATGTGTTCTCTGAATCCAGCTTATCTCCTGACTCTTTGCCTCTCTGCTTCAGCCAAGCCAGTCCGGTATTAGAGTCCCTGACTCTCACAAGTTTCTTTACAAAAACCCTTCTGCTGATCTAGAAACTATTTCCCAGGGTCCAAAAGGGGTTAAGGCTTCCATTGCAAAAAATCCAGTACCCTCTGACAGAGATTCCAGAGCTTTGGATAGATGGGGGAAGAAAGTATACACTTCTGCAACTGTAGCAGTAAGAGCTTTAAATTGCCAGTTTCGCATGCTTAAGTACCAACAATATTTAATGGCTCAGTTAAAACAGAAAATGCTTGCAAGCTCAGAAGCTTCTGATTGTAAAGAAATGCAGGACTTATTGCATGCAGTTGAACAGGTGGGAAAATATACTCTGCAATGTGGTTTTGATTCTTTAGAGGCCTCTTGTAGAGCCGCAGTTACAGGTTCTGTGATTCAAAGACATGCTTGGTTAAAAGAACAGAGTTTACCTGATCATGTTAAGGCAAAATTATTGGATGCTCCATTACAGCATGATACCTTGTTTGGTGTTAAGGCAGAAGAGGTGTTAAAGAAAATGGAGGATAAAACTAAATCTATGCAAACCGTCAAGGATTTCTTGCAGGTACAGCCACCTCGGTTTAGCAGAAATAGGCCAACAAAAAATTGGTCCTTTGGTCACAGAGAGGCAGATACAGACGCTCAAGAGGCAGATCTCAACCCCAAGGCTCGAACAGACAATGGCAGTGGGGCACCTCAACCCCAAAAGGAGGTGAGAACAAGTCACAACCTTACAGGAAACCGTCGCAATGACTTTCCCCTTCGTACGCCAAGCACGTCCTTTTTGGAAGCCCCCTTAGGGGGAAAACTAGCACTTTTTTCTCAAAACTGGCAAACAATCATCCAAGACAAATTGGTTCTGAATATTGTGTCTCAAGGTTACAGGTCCACTTTCATACTTGACCAAGGCTAAAAGGCATGCCAGACCTGCTACAAAATCAATGGGCAGAGGCACAAAAACAAATTTCAGCCCTCATGGACATGAGAGCTATTCAAAAAGTACCACAACAGGAACAGGGACAAGGATTTTACTCGAGACTTTCTGGTTCCCAGAAAGGACAAGTCCTGGAGGCCCATACTAGACCTTTCAATTCTGAATACTTAACTGGATATTCCAAAATTCAAAATGTTGATATTACAGCAGCTTTTACCCATGCTGGGCAAGAAGGCTTGGCTTGTTATTTTGGACCTCAAAGAAGCATACCTGCATGTCCCTATCAGACAAAATTGCAGAAGATACCTCAGATTCAAAGCTGGTACAATGCACTACCAATTCTCTGCACTGCCCTTTGGCTTATCTACTGCGCCCAGGGTATTCACAAAGTGCCTAGCACCAGTAATTGCATTTTGCAGACAAAAAGGAATTCAAATATTTCCATACCTGGACGACTGCCTCATTCAAGCAGAGACAAAAGACGTTCTTCTACAGCATCTGGTGTTTGTAAAAAGGTTGCTAATTTCTCTAGGGTACACAGTAAACGAAAAGAAGTCAAAACTAGTGCCCTCGCAACAGATTATATTCCTTGGTGCCAGCTTAAATACAACGGCCCAGATGGCTTACCTCACACCAGACAAACAAGTTCATCTAACTCAATATTTTCAATTACTGGCAAAAAAGTCCCATCTTCCTGCAAGAAAAATTCTGCAGGCCCTGGGATTCATGGCATCCTGCATACTTCTAATACCGTATGCCAGACTGCATATGAGGAAATTACAATGGTACCTAAAATAATATCATACCAATTATTCCCTGCCTACAACAGGAGTTTTGATGGTGGGCACAGGCATGTCACCTAAACAAGGGTCAGCTTTTTGCCCAACCCACAGCCAGGCAAACTCTAACAACAGATGCTTCGGATTATGCCTGGGGAGCACACATGGCAGGAAAATGCATTCAGGGCAAGTGGACCACAGACCAGATGCATCTTCACATCAATCAAAAAGAGATGTTGGCTGTTCAAAATGCCCTAACAGCTTTCAAGGACCTTCTGCATCCAGGACAATTACTACTAAAGACAAGACAACACCACAGTAATGTGGTACATAAACCAGCAAGGAGGCACTCAATCTTATCCCCTATGCAGGCAAGTCATGACCTTGTGGAACACAGCTCTAACATATCAAGTTCACCTGCAAGCACAATTCCTGCCAAGAAAGAAAAATACTCTGGCAGACAATCTAAGAAAAAATATCATGGACCCTCACGAATGGAAATTGAATCCACAAATCTTCAGCATGGTAACACAAAAATGGGGATGCCCAGACATCGATCTATTTGCCTCCCCACTGAATTGCCAACTACAAAAATTCTGCACAAGGACTTATCACAGACAAGCATGGAAAGTGGATGCTCTTTTGTTCAGCTGGAAAAACCTAAAAGTTTGTCTTCCCGCCACTGCCTCTCCTTTCAAAGGTACTTCTAAAAGCCAGACAAGAAAAACCACAGATGATTCTGATTGCTCCAGACTGGCCACGCCAGCACTGGTACCCTATCTTAAGGAACTTGGCTCAAGGCCCACCATGGATGTTGCCTCAAATTCCACACCTTCTGACTCAACAAAACAATCAGATCCTGCACGGTCAGCTCAAAACCCTAAACCTGGCTGCATGGCAGATACATTAGTCAAACAGGCAACACCTCTCTCTAAAGCTGTTATGGATGTCATTTTGGAGGCCAGGAGGCTGAGCACCAGGAAAGCTTACTCCGAAAAATGGAAGAAATTCTGCACCTGGAACCGGGCTCAAAGCCTTGACCCTCTTGTTCCAAACATTCCTCAGATTTTACAATACTTAACTGAGATGCTGGACAGAGGCCTATCCTTCTCATCAATTAAGATCCACACCTCTGCCATTTCAGCACATTACAACACTGATCCTCCTTTATTCTCTCATCCCTTGCTAAAGCAGTACCTCAGAGGGGCTAAAAACATAAGACCGCCCTGGAGAGCACCAACACCAACATGGGACCTCAATTTCGTTTTGGAAAGACTGACCCTATCACCTTTTGAGCCAGCCAATGCAGCCGATCTAAAATTTTTATCATGGAAAACGGCTCTACTCCTGGCAGTGACTTCAGCACGAAGAGTCTTCTCAGAGCTACAGGCATTAATGGCAGTGGAACCGTTTATAATTTTTCATCAGGACAGGGTTTCTTTAAGGACAAACCCTACCTTTATGCCAAAGGTGATATCTAGTGTGGCTCTTAACCAAACCATCCATTTGCCAACTTTTTATCCAAACCCCCAGAATAAAGAGGAGAAACTTCTGCATTCTCTGGACATACACAGGCAGCTACGCTTCTACTTGGACAAAACAAAAGCTTTCAGGAAAACTGAGCAACTGTTTGTAGCATATGCTGCAGGGAAAGGCTACCTCAAAGCAGACTATGTCCAAATGGATAGGACACTGTATTTGTTACTGCTACACACAGCATGGAAAATCAGTCCCAAATACCATTAGGCCACATTCCACCAGAGCAACAGCCACTTAAACAGTCTTTCTCAGAGGAGTACCTACCAAGGATATTTTGGAGGCTGCAACTTGGAGTTCAGTGCACACCTTTACCAAGCACTACCACCTGCCTCTTTACTCTAAATCCAGAGCAGGATTTGCCACTGAAGTTCTGCAGGGCCTCATAGCCAATCCTAACTCTTTATAGACCAGCCACCCAACCTTAGCTTTTGGGATTCTACCCAAGTGTAATGACTGCAGCAGTGTAACACAGTGAACTTAGTACAGTTTTGTACCTACCATAAATGTAGATATTAGAGTGTTCACACTGCTGCAGTCTAGGTTACCCTCCCTCCATCTCCGCTGAACTAGCTGGACTTATCTATACTTTTCTATCCTATACAACCTTTGTGGTGTATTTGCTTGTAACTGAAGGCATTGTTTTTATTTTATATGTATATTTTTCATTAGCAATATGTATTGCCTACCTATTGAGGGCATCTGACATCTGGGGCAAGAAAAACTGAAGAAAATGTTGTCTGATGCACCTTATATACCCCTGGTGCCCTGACGTCAGGGAAGAAGCGACAGCAGCAGACGCCGGACCAAGACTTTGGAACTCTGGCCAACTGCGGGACCGCCTGACGGCAGGATAACCCAAGTGTAATGACTGCAGCAGTGTGAATACTCGAACATCTACATTTATGGTAGGTACAAAACTGTACTTTTCTGGTGCTGTTAGTTTTGTGGATTGTGCAAGAGATCTGTGGCTGTTTATATGCCAGGCATAGATTGCCTCTCAGTAACTTATAGGAAAGTGAGTACAGAGATAAGGCCTTAAGGTGTAATATGTGTAGGACAGGCTATTTATACCCGAGATCCTCCTGGTAAAGAACCTTTGAGGGCATTCCAACATTTGCAAATGCCTGGTTAGGTACATGCCAAAGGGGGCATTATACTCAATGATGGATCTGATAAGGGCTGAGCAGTGTGGTACTGTAACTTCCTTGGACTTGGATGATATACCTTTGCTTACAAGTTTGGCAACATAGAATGATTTTCTTATGGTCTTCACTACATGTTGGCTGAAGGCCATATTACTGTATATATATATATATATATATATATATATATATATATATATATATATATATATGTTCCCAGATCCATAACCACCAAGTCAACTCTTAAGGGTGTTTTATCGATGAAGTAATTATCTTGGGAGAATGATTTCCCAAAAGGCACTATAGTGCATTTCTTCGCATTAAGCTTTAATCCATGGCTTTGGCACCAGTCGTGTGTGTGTTAGAATTTAGTCATCTGCAAAATTGGAGAGACAGCCTTTGTCATTGACTTCCATTCCGAGAAGCAGATGCCAAACAAGAACAGGACTATCACAGTGCCCTGGGGTACTCTGATGATGACTGGTCTCCTGGTGGAGGTGGTCTCACTGATCCTGATTTCCTGGCTCCTATCTGTGAGCCTGTCAACAATCCAGTGAGTTACATAGGGATTTATGCCTAGTTCTGAGAGTTTCAGTAATACCTGAGTGTGGGGTATTGTATGGAACACCTTGACCAGGTTAAAGTAAAGGATGTGCATCACCATTCCCTCCATAGCCTTGGTGAACCTCTTGAAGTCTACCAGGCCAAGACCTTCCCTTAACATAGCCAAACTGGGATAGGTCCAGTGTCTGTAGTTTGCCATTGTCCTTGTTGATTATTTCTATGACAATTTGTTCCATGGCTTTGCATATTAGACATGTCAGACTGACAGATCTGTAATTCCCGGCATCAGTTGATGGTCTATCCTTATGAAGAAGGATAACTGTTAAGGCCATCCATTCAGTTAACATGCAAACTGTTTTGAGACTGTAGCTGGAGTGCCTCAAGTGGTTCTGCTATGTTTTGTTTTAGGCTACTTAAGAGATGACTGGGGATATTGTAGGAACCCACTGAAGCAGTGTTTTTGGCCTTAGTGAGCACCACCAGGACCTTTTCTGTGTTGATAGTTAGGGGTATATGGTAGAAGGGATTTCACAGAGTGTAGTGGGGGATGATATTAGAGGTAAATGTATTAGTAGATTCACAATTTCACTGGTTAGTAAAGGCTGTGTCATTTATGACCATTTCTGCACACTTCTGAATGAGTGTGGTTTGTTTTTGCTGTTAGATTTAAGCCTACTTCTCCTAGGTACAGCAGCTTCAATGCAGCCATTTATGTGTTTGTACAGGCTTTCTGTGAATAATTCTGCATAGGTAGCTATGTTCTCAGGATCTGGAGGAGTTGTGAATTTTGACCAAGCTGTCATGACTTAATAGGATGCAGTTTTCTTTAAAATAGTTACTAACTGTTAATGGGTTTAATTGGGTTTTCCAAGTTGATCTTTAGGAAACTGCTTTGTTGTCCAACCTCACCAGTGAAGATTTGACATGGGAGGGTGCAATGCTCTCCCACATTGGTGAGTACTAGGTCCAGTATGTTAGGTCCTCTCAGAGTGTGTATCATGTGGTCCATGGTATTTGTGTTGATAAAGTACAGGAAATGTTGTGCCTGTGATTTTGAGCCAGTGTGCATTTCACAGTCTATAGAGGGGTATTCTGCCATGAATAGAGCATTTGGTTGGATGGTAAGCACTTCTATCAGGTCTCTATAAGAATTGTGAGCTTCTTGAGTCAGAGGGTGAGGTGACATGGTAAGGAACCTTATCAAAAGGAGACACTGACCTAGGTAAAGGCCAGGACATCATACTGTTTAGCAACAAATGCACCTCCAGGTTGGTTAATGTAGATCAAGGCACCTCTACATTTAGCCCATGTCTGTGCTGCTTTTGGCCTAAATATGTGGAAGGCACTGTAGCCATACAATGCTGGAGTACTTTTTGCAGCTTTAAACAAAGTCTTGATAACAGCACAGATGTCCACATTCTCTAGAGTGAGGAGAGCTTGTAAGGTGTGGTTTCTTGTTTAGGCTCCTAGTATTCAGCGGTAGAATCTTATGGTTACTTTAATTTCTTTGCTATGTTGGTAGCTTTGTCATTTTGACATTGCCTAGAAAAGGCTCTAAGGGGGTGGGTAAAGCTGTAGCCAGTATCCAAAAGCCAGAGGGGGGGTGGGGGGCAGGTTCAGACAATCTTCAGACAATCTTCAGCAAAACAATGTGGTCTGTTAACTATGTCTTCCCATGCTGATAGATATTGGATCTCCCGGGAGTGACACCAGAAACTAAGCCAGTTATTAAAATTAATCCTTTTCTGTTCATACTATGGCATTATCCTTGCTGAAGGTAGAATGCTGCTCATTGCAAGACACATGCCTGTCTGTGACAGGTATTCAGAGAGATCCATAATGTCTCTCTTCACTCAGTCCAGTGAGGTATACCTCGGGTCATTTATGCTCACATGGACTATTATAAAATATTAGTACCTGTGGTGGTGTGACTTAGTGCTTGCATGATATTGCAGATCCTAGCTCCAGATAGGTAACTAACTGTTATCTTCTGTTTGTACAGCCTGGTGAGAGGAGCATCTGCATGTCATAGTACTAGGTAAAGTGTTTGTCTTATGGGCTTTGTTCTTGGGGGATCATTGGGTGTAGGCTTCTGTGTTAGGTTTTGCTTTTGGTGTGTGATCTAGTTATTGTTGAGGATAGGTGTTGCCATTTTCATGGCTTAGGAGGTCTTTGTGGTTTGGGAAGTTTAGTTGTAATTGCCTCAGCATAAGAAGGTGTGTGTGTGTGTGTGTGTGTGTGTGTGTGTGTGTGTGTGTGTGTGTGTGTGTGTGTGTGTGTGTGTCCGCAAGATCTTTGCATCCAAGGAAGTTGTGTATCTACATCTCTTACATACTTTGTTTGCTTCTTTAAGGATTAAAAGGTTGTGTAAGTACATGCGACAATTGCTACATTGTCGTAGGATGTCAGTATCTACCAAGATGGCCACAGAGACATTAGGAAATTGCATATCCATGATATTATAGCCTGTATTATGGTTGGGTTATTACAGTTTATAGACTTGGTTTTACAGAGGTCACGTGAGCATCTAGAGTCAAGGCTAGATGTTAGATAGTGCTGTGATCTGTTACTAGTGCTGTTTGACATACGTACCAGCTGCCCTTAGCTTAGCTTCACACAAAGCCTTTCTGTGTTACAAGTTAAAGTCCTAAATACTAGCTTTATATGTAAATTTTGTAAACTAAACATTTTCTACTGTACAGGGCACTGCTAACTGCTGCTGCAAATGTTCCTAATTTTATACCCTCTGGCCAAAAAACAACTACACTTTGAGCTCCCTGGAATGCTTCCCAACTCAGAGAGACAAGGTAGATACAGTCTGCCACAAGACAAATGATCTTGGAATATCTTAAGGTAAATGCACATCAAAAGTAGTTCTCAAGTGCAAATTAGCATCAAACAATCAAGCCCGTCTCACTTTAAGCCTACTTGTGTGTTTCCCAACTTGGGCAGACTTTATCTTTCTGTTGCCACTAGAATTGCAGTCCAAGTCTTGGTGTAAAAGTACACTTTGGTTAGCCAAAACTGAAAAGTTACCAACTAGCTACAAGTAATTGCCACTTTAAGCCCCCATGTGCGTTTCCCAACTCAGACTGACCAGACTACGTTTCTACTGTTACTAGAATTGCAATTCCAGTCTTCTTATTGTAATAAAACACACTTTAGTTAGCCAGTGAAAAGGTATCCGAAACAAATCAAGCAACAATATAAAGTAATATGTACAGTTTAGATTGATTTTATCATTGGTGCCCAATATGCCCTCTTTAAACTTCTCCTAAAAGTATACAACTCAAGTATAGCCACAGTGCAAGTTTATGGGGCATTGAAAATGGTTATTGTTATGCCTCTTAATAAAGAGAGCCCATCTCAGATCCTGAAAACTATAGACCCATTAGCCCAATAAGCCTAATTTGAAAAAGTCTGTGGAATTTGTTTTGTCTAATTTTTAAGCTTTGGTATAAAATCAGCTTTTTGCTGTAGATCCAGAATAAATATGGTTTTGTCAAATGAGATCATGTCTATTTAGTTTAGTAAACTTCTTTAAGAATTTTACTGAAACTGTAGATAATAGGCAGTCCAGTTTATGCAGCTTACCTGGATCTGGTCAGTGTCTTTGACACTCTTCCCCATACTGGAATTCTGAGTAAATTTAAAGGCATAAATGTAGGGCTTGTGTTGTAAATTTAATAGCAGGCTGGTTTAATTTCTCCAAGACTTTTGGGTATTTAATACCATGATGGGAATGCACCCCATTCCTATGTCAATGATTAAAGTATATGAACTTGTTATTGTTTCTGTCTTTGATGTTAGACAGAAGCGTTCTTTGCAGCACCTGCAGTGTGCCTAGAACTGACTCCTGCAATTCCAGTGGTGTTGCATGTAATGGTAGAATATCTAAATACGACTGGAGATTCTTTTTTATGAGACCCATTGCTGGTAGTACTATTGGAACTGTCTGGGTATCATTCTTCTTCTTTCTGCTTGCAAAAACTTATATTTTATCACTTTGTGTCTGTCTGTCTCTGTACATTAGGCTTTGTAATCGCTAGGTGCACCAATTTCAATGAGCAATGCTACTTTTGTCATTTTTTCATGGACTACTATATCTGGTTTTCTAACATCTGTTTTTTAAAGTGTTGACAGTGGGTGATCCCTTGTGATGTACTCTTTAATACAATTTGGTTCATGTTTCCAACCTTCTTAGCTATTTCTGTATTGTAAAGTTGTTGTGCCTTTCAGTGTACAGGCCCTCTGCCATGAGTGTATTGTACCCAGCTACAAGGTGTGCAACTGTTTCCATTTCTTTTATTTTTCTTTTACAGAACCTACATTTGTCTGTTTCTCTCAAATTTTCAATGGATTTTGTAAACCAGTATGTAGTCCACTGTTTTGGTCTGCCATTATCAACCTTTCATCCTTAGGTTTCAGTTCACCTCTCCTTAACCATTCCTGTGTCAAATCCTGATAAGCTTGAGGTTGTTCTAGGGGTGCTCTATACTTGCCACTATATTTGTTTTTTCCACATTCTTTTCCTTCTCACCTGATCTTTATCCTTATATTATTTTTGTTCTTTTTGGCATATTCAGTTGCGGTCTGATTTCCATCCTGCTTGACACCTAAATGCTTCTGCTAAACTTAGCAAAGAATTCATCTTAGATTTCCTTCTCTTATGTTTTATAACTTTCACTATATTTGAATCTGATGAGGTCAACATATATATGTATGCAGTCCCATGACTGCAGATCTATATGTGTAATCAGTTTTGAGGAGGCCCATACCTCTTTCAGAGCAAAGGATATATAATCTTGATGTACTGTTTTTTTTATATATTATTTGATAAGCATGAAGCATTTTTCTTGGTTTGATCCAATACCTTTTGAGGCCAGTTCTCCTTTGGGAAGGGAGTCTTGTGCCATTTCTCTCCTTTGACATTCGTCCCAGCTCTTTCTCCTTTTCCATGGGATGGTGGTTGAGCCTGGACATAGGCCGTGCTCCCCAGGAACTAAGTTCCCTTCCCCCTCCAAGTTTGTGTTGCAGTGATAACAGAACTGTGGTTCAGCCTTTGGGCTCACTCCACAAGTAAGGAAGTGCAATTTGCCTTCCCTAGGTTAAACGGTTGTAACTTGTGTTTGAGTGTTTTACCTGTTTAGCAGTGTTGTTGTCTAGTCTCCCCATTTCAGAGGAACTGCCTTCAGTCAGTATTTGTTTGGCCCACCCTGTAGACTTAGTTGTCATGGCTTTCATTGCTGGCATTTATATCCCAAGTAGTTGGCTTGTGTGCTGTGCTGGAATTGGGCTTCTGGATAGGTGTTCCCAATGATCAGCATTTTGGATGGACCTGATTCACCTTCTATCCCATCTCCTTCCACCCTGGTAGTTTTACTGTTTTTGAGGAGTCACCTTAGAGGGTCTTCCATGTTAAATGCAATAGGTATTTTTACTATATCAGCTGATCTGTGAAGAGGACATTGTTTTGAGATACCCTCCTCCTTCCTCCCATGGTGTAGGAGTTATCAACAGCTGGCCAGCCAGGTATGTATTAGTATTTTACTTGATAGTGGGAATGCAAATTATCTCTTGATTTTCAGGGTGGTGCTTGGTGGTGGATGGGGGCATACTAACAGGTTTATTTGATGTGCACATTTAAATATTCAGTGTGTTACATCATAATGTACATTATTACAATTGCATTTTTGTCGCAAGACTGGAAACTTGTGAAAAAATTATACTAAATTTTGGTTTGTGGAAATGATCAAGATTCAGAACTCATAGAGGAGGATCCTCTTCATAGATCAGCTACAGCATTAAGAACTCATCTGTTAGTTATGATGAGTATATCATATAACTGTATTCCTTTTTTTTCTTTACTTAAAAGTTAGTTGATTTACTGTGTTTTCTCTGGTTGCCATTTTTCTATAAGTAAATGCATGTAGTCATGTTAATCTGTCAGATAACGAAGTAAGCTCTGGAAGGACTGAATGCTAAAGTTGTAGAAGTCAGCCTAGTTAATAGGCACGTTTAAGAACAGAAGTTTCTTTAATTATCTTGTGTTTAGATACTCAATTCTGCCTCTTGTTTGGAAATCTTAGTGTTTTTTTTCTTACCTGTAGGGGATTGTTTACATTTTTCAGATTTGCTGTCAGGAGCTGTTTCTTGAGCTAATCAAATACATAGTAAAATTGAATTGTATGATGAAGAACTCGTAACTGTATGTGTCCCGATAAGTTTGATTAGAAAGTGTCTAAAATTTTGTGTTGCAGTTATTTGAATTGCTGGGACCAGAGGGATTTGAGCTAATAGAGAAGCTTCTGCAAAACAGGTCCTTGATTGTGGAGAGTGCCTTATCCATAGCAGCTGACTCCAAATACAGTCATCTTCAAGGTAAGTGTATGAAAACTGCACTCTGGCATAAGAGATATATTACATGGACTGAAAGAATTATAGATTAAAGACTGAAAAGTCACATTGCGTGTTGAAGTCCTAAAGCTGATCACTGTAACTAATTGCCACCTGGCATAATTATGCTGTATTCTGATGTTATTTGGTTGCTTACTAGCACTCCCTCATTATATGGCATAGACACATTTGGATGGGGAATGTGCTTTTTTCTTTGGGTTGTGTCTTGGAAAAGATATTTTGGATAATCCTGTTTACCCAGTTAAATGACTGTGAAGAAAAAGGAGGATCAGCATTTAAAAAGAAAAAAAGTTTCCATTTGTTGGAGTTAATAGTTATGCACATCACTTCGTTTGTTGCATTAACATGATGATTTTGTAACAAGTAATTCTTTTGATAGTGGTGCCAGTTTTATTATTCCACCCCAGTCAAGTATTTATAATTATAAACAATATGGAGAATTATGACTGAGTCTTGGATCGTAACCAGTTTATGAATTTTAGTTATGGATGCCAAGAAATTCACCTTGAAATTCAAATTTGAATGGTGAATCTTGCAACCTTGATAAGAACATATACTAAGGATTTGATCAGAGAGACCCTATCATAATTGTAGTGGAAAAAATGGGCAGGAGTGCAAATTGTTTTGTCAGTTTCAAAGCCTTTGAAAGCCAGTAGAACTGCATTGCCAAACGGAGAGACTGGAGAAATGAAGTATCCATCAGTCGACTAAAAGGCTTTTTTCAAAGCTGTTATGCACTTTGTTCTTTCACACTTTGAGTAGCTGACTGAAATATCTAAGAAGTTTTAAAAGCTGCTTGTATTTGCTGACAGACAGTGTCTCCTGTTAATCCCTAGCAAGATCTGATCTTAGCTCATACGAGTGCTTAATAGAAACTTAAGAACCTTTCTAACATCAGAAAGCTACCTAATAAACTTTTTTCATATTTTTGGAGTGTTATTGTGGTGCTGTATGCACTGCATAAATATATATATATTCATGACATACATCTGGGTTGTAGACCATTAATGAATAGCTATGTCGACATCTGTTTGGTCAAAGCAGACAGTCAACAGGTGTGCAAGATCAATAATTACCATGTCAGGGAATTTTCCCTTTCCCTGAGGGTTTGTATGCTTTCAGAGTTAGTATATGTAATAAGTGTTTGTGTGTGTGTGTGTGTGGGGGGGGGTTGCCCCTTGCAAAAACACCTGTATTTGCTTTACTCTGCTCTTGGGTTAATCCCCAGAACATGTACAGAATGTGTCTGTTTATTATGTCAAAGTTTTAACATCGATATTTTGGGTGTTGTTGTAGCTGCCCATTTTACATACACACACACACACACACACACACACGTGTATGTATATGTATGTATATATATATATATATATATATATATATATATATAT
>NC_056725.1:1093393694-1093478623 GCF_019279795.1 Protopterus annectens | reverse complement strand
TTTTTGTTTTTTGAGGATGTGTTTGCTTTTCTTTGTTTGAGGGCTTTCAATAAAACTAAAAGTTTTGTAAGATATGACAAGAAATTATATAAAAGTTCAACCTGTAAAGCAGTGTATGCATATAACAGAAAAGCTAGATCTAGACATTTAACAAAAAAGGTGCAATACATAAAAGATAGGAATAACAACTTTTTCATGCAATGATGTTTTCTGTAATGTCTTTAAATGTCAATGGTCCCACAGATAAATACAAAAAAGAAAGTAGTAAACTATATTAAAAATGTAGAGTGTAAATACCTATATTACAGGAGACATTTAGAAGTGAACATGTGAATTTGATAAAGAAAGGTTTTCAGAATGGTTATTCAGTGGAATACCTTGGACAAAGTAAAAGAAGAGTAGTTATATTAACTGCAAAAGGAGCTTCAACACTGATAGAAAATGATAAAAAGACAAAGATAATAATGGCAGATTTGTAATGCTAAGGGGCTACTGGAAAGGGAGGAGGATTACACCGGCATGTATTTACATTTCACATAAAACTGCTATAATGGAGCTTATGAAAATTCTAGGAGAAATAATCAGTTTAAAGCAAGGAATATTACTTATAGGTGGGCACTAGAATGTGATTTGCAACATGAAGATGTGTCTGAAGGGCCCAGAAGAGAAAGTTTACAAGAGGGTAGATTTTTGAAGAAATTAATAAAAATATTTGGCACAGATGATGTGAATTCAGTAATAGGAGTTTGGAGTGAATTTACATATTATTCCCCAATATATAAAAACTGGGCTAGGCTAGACAGAATTTACATTTTACAGGAACATATGCATTTAATTGAAGGTCTTGATACGCATGCAATAACTATTTCCGATTATGTGCCAATAATAACTAAAATACAAACACAGGGTAATGAAACAAAAATGAGACACTGGCACTTTCCCACCTATCTGTTGAAAAGAGAGGAATTTAAGGAATGGGTAGTGGGGATTATTCAGGAGGTATGAGAGAGGATAGAAATTTCATCTGAAAATATAGCTAGGGAGTGGGATAAAATTACAGTGGAGTTTAAAAACAGGATGGAAATAAAAGAAAAGAAGCTAAGGTTAAGAAGTACATTAGTTACAGGGACTGACAAATGTTAAAGTACTGCAGAATAGGGGGGATCTCACAGAACAAGAAGAGGATTAACTGCAGAATACTAAGCAGAAAACAAGGGATTACCTCAATAATATGCACGAGTTTAGAAAGATTGCTGCTAATAACTCTTTTTGGATAACAGAAGAGCACAAAAACTTTTAGCACAACTCAGGCAACAGAAAGTAGAGATCCTGTAGAGATATTAGAAATATTTTGGTAATTCTATGAAAGTCTGCATAAAGCACAGAAATATGGAAATCAAGAAGATACAAATGGAAATGTTTATGGAAGAATACAATATGCCATTGTTAGAGGTAGATGAGGCTCAATTACTAATTGTTAGGATAGGAGGAGATGCGATAAAAAATTGTCATGCATAGCCAGTGTACAGCAAAGTCCCCATAAGAGATGAGGGAAAAATATCTGGAAGGTTTTGCTTAACAGTACTTCAAGAGAAGGAAAGTACCAACATCCTAGAAGAAAGCAGTGGTAGCTGTAATAACTAAAGAGGATAAAGATCCATTAGACTCAGATTCATACAGGCCCATTTCAATACAAAACCATGATTATAAAGTGTTCATGTCTACAATATCTAAAAGAATGATAAAAGTAATGCCAAAATTGATAGATATGTATCAATGTCATTTTATGGAGGGGAGGCAAACATTTGACAACATTAACAAAACATGATGATCCAGACAGAAGCAAAATGTAAGAATATAAACCATTGTTGTTGGTGGGTCTTGATGCAGAAAAATCATTTGATATAATAAGCTGGGACTTTATGAGCAGGGCAATGGAAGCATTTGCATTTCCTTAAAAAATTATAAGGTTGATTAGGAGGATATATGAGGGATCGGAGGTGAAAATTTAAGTGGGTGGGGCCCTCTCCAATAATTTCTGCATCAGAACAGGAATCAGACGGGTGTCTTCTTTCTCCTTTATTTGCATTATATTTAGAACCACTGGCAAAGAAAATAAGGGACTCAGAAATTCAAGGATATAATTGGTACGGTAGTCAAGAAAAGCTGTCTCTGTTTGGAGATGATATTATTTTATACCTGCAAAACCAGAAATAGTCATTACAGTATTGTGGAACATTTTGAGACAGTTTCAAATCTTTTCGGGATACAAAATTAATTTAGCTAAAACAAAGGAAATAGCAGTAAATGATGTACACACACACACACAACTTGGTTCAGCAATATCTGTATTTATGGGAACCTGATAAAATTAAATATTTAGGAGTATAGATTAAAAATGATTCTGGAGTGGCAGCTAAGGATATGTAGGAAGAGACTAAATGAAAGATAATACAAAAACTGAAGCTTTGTTATATGAATATGGATAGTAAGATGCAAGCAGAAAAAATGTTTTTAGCCCCTTTAGTCTTATACAGAGGTCAGGCATATTTTTATCAGCCAGAGGAGAAGTTGAGGATAGCAATTAATAAAGAGCTGAAGGACTTTACCTTGGAGGGGAAGATGGCAAGAGTCAAATGGGATAAATTGATTCTTCCAGTAGATCAGGGCAGATTGGGATTACCTAATTTGAAGGGGTATTTCAAAGCTACACACCTAAGGCTATTAAATATAGTATAAACAGAAAACTATAATGCAAAGTGAAATGGGATGATATTGAAACAGGGGGAAGCTCAAGGAAACAAGGAGAGCCTGGTATTTCAGATGCAGACCTTTAAGAATAACAAGCATCATACAGAATATTGTATCCATAAAGTAGCAGAAAGTATTCTAAGAATTAAGCCAACACAGGAATAGAAAAAGGAGATTCTGCCAATAAGGATGACTGCAATTAGGCCTATATACAACAGGTAAGAGGGGGCTGGAATTTATTGGAGAAAATTGGTGAAGGAACCAATGTATTTGGAGCAAATAACTAGAGAGGGAAATGTAACAGAATGGGGAAGAGGCCAAAAATGCATCTGGACTGCAGGTTAGAGACTGCCTTCCCCCTATCAAGGGCTGATATCTCAATATAGGCAAAGAGAAAGAAACAGGGAGTCCTAACTGAAATACCAGCACTGGTAGAGTTTTTAGTAGGATCTAGAACAGAAGCCATTAAAAAGGAATAATTAGCAGAGCATATAAAATATTGCATAATAACCAAAATAATCATTCAGCGGAGGTTAGAAAGGATTGGGAAGAGATTGGATAGGCAATTCACAAACAAAGGGAGGATATATGTATTTCTCACAAATATGCAACAAAATCTAGATGATTTAGGATTTTTACTTTGAAATGTTTACATAGATATTTTTATATCCCAAGTAGACTCCAGAGAATTTTTCCTCAGGTAGAGAGCAAATGATGTGATGGGGAAGAAAGAGGTACTTGGGAACATATTTTCTGGGAGTGCAGTGGGTTGGCAGACTTTAAGGATTCCCTGCGAGATGCACTGTCGGAGATGCTGGTTGGGCAGACTGATGTGAAGAGAGAGATGATTTTTCGGAGCTATGATACAGAATCGAAATTGCTTAGACATGGTAAGGGCCTTGCTGTTTCTAATTATGGTGGCTGCCAAAAAAGCAATTTCTACAAAATGGAAAACAAAATCTAAACCAACTATATCAGACATAATGAATATAGTAACAGAGATAAAACAACTGGAATTGAGATATTAAAAAAAGAGCAGGAGCAAACTACACAGGAAAAAATGGGAATTGTGGTAACAAATCATACAGGGGAGGAATGCAGTTTAAAAGAAGGCAGGACTTACATGAGCTATGTAGTGTTTGGGAAGAGTACAAGTGATGTATAATGTTTGCAATCTGAGTGTGTCAGTATGGTTTGTGATGTAAAATGCGGGCAGCTAGGATTGTGTCAGTGTGGTTTGTTTTCATTTATATAAATGTATTAAACCATCACTTAGAACATAAGCATTCATAAAGATGTTTCTTGTTTAAAAAAGGGGAAAGAATTGAATAATTTATGTAATGTTGCCTAGGTTATAAGATATATAACAATATATGTGAAGTATAAGGTTTGTTAATGTTTATCTAATACAATTTGATTAATTTTGTATAAATGTAAATTTGTCAATGTCGTAACTGATAATTCAGTAAAACTGTTAAAAAAAAAATAAATAAATAATATTTGTCAGTTCTACCTCTTCCGGGAGATTAATCCACATGCTGACTATTCTATCTCAATAAGCCATGACTTCCTTCTTTTTTTTATCCAATATGTGACTTAGTGCAGACTTAACTCCTGTGGTGCTCTCTCTCTTTTACTTATTCCTTTTAGGGCATACATAACCTCATGTAGTATTCATGTCCCCCCATCACATTTATTTTAAGAAAATGCTAACAAACAGAATTGGGTTTGCAAATGTTCTGTACACTCCATTAAGACAAAGCTTAACACTATACTCTAGGCTACAAAGTCTAGGTTTCATATCCTCCTTTCAAGTAATAACTTAACATTCTGATCCTTCTTGACCATCTCCTTTACATAATTTACTTTAAAGTCCACCTTAAGACTAAGTTTGTTCTACTTCTCAGTATAATATAGGCTACTAAGAGACAATCTCTGCCTCACTTATAGACCTTGAAGAGACTCTCTTCTTCCAGACCTACACATTTGCAAGTCCAATGATATCAAACATGTGCACAAGGGATCTCTAATTTCTTTTGCAAAATAAATAGAACATGTTGGAGGGACAGGTTTGTATCCCAGAGAATACCGCATTTAAGGAACCATCTTCCACTCCACATAAAGCAAAGTAATTCTCAGTCTAACCCCACATTCTCCCTCAGTTTAGCATCCCTGTTCCTCATGGATATGGGAAATATGTAAATGTCTCAACAAATTCTTGTTCAGCCCATCTGTTATTTGTATGCAAAATATAAGAGCTAAAAACTACTACTGGAATATAAGACCAGACATCTTAAGATTTTCAGAGATGCTCATCATATTGATCACTGCTACAGTAGCCTTAGCTATATGGGTTATATCCTGCATAAAATATGATAGCCAGACAGGTTCCAAAGCTTCAGGGCACCCTTCCATGCACCCAAATCATTAGTCAGCTTGAGCTGAACAGACTAAAAAGACAGGTTTGGGTGCCAAGCCCTTCAGCACTTTCAAGCCAGCAGAGAAAGGGAGGCTGAGCCCTGAAAGGACAATGATAGGAACAACAAAAAATGAGTGTCCACATCCTGGCATAAACAAAAAAACAAGGGGGATGGAGGGAGGGAGCACTTTATGTAGCAGTGATCATTCAAACATGTACCGTTATGGCAAGTTTACTTACACAACTGCACTATGTTTATCATACTGATCACTGCTGCAGTAGCCTTAGCTACATGGGTAGATTAACCTAGCTTACTACATATGGAAGGTGGCAGCAGTAGTCTAGGAGCCCCTGGAGAATGGTCCTTGCAAAGGCTGATCTTGATGTAGAGAAGGAATCAAGCTTGCAGTGCTTTGTAACAGTATGTATAGCTGACCAAGTTGCTGCTTTTAGGATACTTAAAGAATCCAAACCTTTCCAAAAAGCCATAGATGAAGCCAAGGTCCTGAACAGAGAGGGCCTCGACTCTGCCTGGAATAGTTTTGTTCTGGTGAGTATAACAAAAAGCAATAGTCTTACACAACTATTTGGAAATGGTCTGTTTTTGACACAGGCTGCCTCTTCTGCTTACCATTACAAGAAATGAACTGAACCGAAGATCTGAAAGATTTAGTTCTGTCAAGATAGTACTAGAGTGCCTGTGTTGTCTGTGGACATCCAAGGTGTGGAGTATCCTCTCGCTATTATTTTTAGGTTCAGGAAAGAAAATGGAGATATGGATAGTTTGACACAAGCTCTAATGTAACTTTAGACATAAAGGGACGATTAGCTCTCAAGCAAACCCTGTCTCTATGGAAAATGAGATAGGGTGGACTCACAATAAGAGCTTACAACTCGCAGAGGTCAAAGCAATCAGTGAAACAGATTTCCATGTTAGGAACCTCACGTCATCCAGATTAGATTGTTCAAATGGAGCAAATAAAAGCTTCTCAAACACAAAATTAAGATCCTAAGAAGGAGTCACTGGTTTTCTTGGAAGCCTGTTATGCAAAACCCCTTTGGAAGCTGGTCAGCTGTTATATCCTATGCAGGATATAACCCTTATAGCCAAGACTAATGCAGCAGTGATCATTTGAACATCTACTTTTATGGCAAGTTAACTTGCACAATTGTACTATCAATAGTCTAGTACATACCTGTGAACCTATGTTTAGTTCATGGTGGTCTCAAAACATCCCACACTGTGGCATGAACCTGGCCACTATGCAAAATGATTAAACTAATAATCTATACTTTACGTTAAATAATTTGGAACAAAAACCCAACATTTGCTTGATATGGCACAAGTTTTTATATACACTAGTTGTCAATGAGTTTCAAAGAGATCAATAGTCCCAGATCACTCAAGAAATGTTCTTGGCTGAGAAGAGATATTCATGTACATTGCACATCACTTGTTTGGATTTGACATAACCTTGTTCTCCAATTTACTGATACATACTAAGGGATTCAGCACTTCTCTACTGTTACTGCTCTTTCCTACAACAAAGTTCTTTTTCACAAAACTGACATATTACACGGTTTAATATAATTCCTTGAAAAATCCTCTATACATATACCGAACCTATAAAGCTCCAGATACTATGCAATGTGGTACAATCGGTTTACATGTGGAACGGCACTTATGTGAAACTGGGATGGATAAATAGGTGTTTTCCAGTTTCCGTAATTCCGGTCTGGAAATGTTCAAATCCTCATTAACGAATGGTTGTGTGCATTCGCTAATATGGGATCGACATTCTGATAACAGATCACACTACAGTGGGGATCAGGAAATGTACCCTTTTCCTCACTGTAGTGCGATCTTGGAGTTGAAATATATAATATGCAGGGGGTGTGGAGGGTGTAGGGGGCTTCCTCCCTGCAAACACATTACTGGTAACGTGGAATTTTGACACTGGAACTTCCAGTGTTCAAATGTAGATTCCGTGATTACCATTTCTGACATTTTGGTAATTCTGTATTAGCAAATTCAGATAACAAATTCTATCAAAAAGTGGAAAATTGTTTTGATTTTCCACATTTTGACAGCCAACTGGTGCAATCATACCTCTAAACTGTCCAGATTTTAGCAGAATGTCCAGATTCTGCCTCATTTTTTGTCTATTCCTTATAAAATGTATTGTAATTTTCAGACAAATCACCAAGGAATGCAGCCACTAAATAATGACATACCTTTGAGTTTCAGACTATTTCCTTCAGAAAATGCATGCTAACATTAATACAGTTATTGCAGCAACTTTCTAAGTTTTTAAGAGGAAGATTTAAAATCTGTCCCTATTTCTGGGCCTTTGTTGCCTCCATTATTTTAGGCTTTGTCCATATTTCTTGGGCTAAGAGGTTGAGAGGTACGGGTGCAATCTTCTGATGTACCTCAATATCAATAACTGCTGCAGAGCCCAGTTTTAACTACATCTATTCTGTTATTAAGCTATTTACTCTAAAAGATTTGGTGAAAGCAACAGTGTGTTATCTTTTTCCTAGCGAGGGTATGGCACAACCTCCGTGATCAAAAGACGTACTGAAAACTAAAACAGCTACTCCAAAGACTGTGATCTGAAGTCAATGCAGCACTGTCATAAAAGTTTAACCAACTGCTCACATAGGAAATATCTTGTTAAAACTGTACTGACTTGATATCTAATACATCTATCATTTACAGTTTGTCTTTTTGACAGCCCAACAAGATTCTGTCCATAACTCTGAAGTGTTGTTCAAGTTTTTTTTAATTTAATCTTAACTTAATAAGCATAGACCAAATGCTCTGTGCTTCTAATAATTCAATAAGAACCTAGTCCTTACAAAAAGATGAAAATTGAGCTTCTAAGTTCATTGCAAGAGTTATGCAAATACCTTCAGTTTTCATGTTTATATTAAGTTCCTAGACAACTTTTAAGCTGTTAAATTTTTATTTTTATTTATTTTTTTATTTTATATTTGTTTACTGGGAAAATCCAGCTGGACCAGGTCCATTTTCAGTAGAAGCCCGGGGAGAAAAGCTCCACAATTAAGAAGATTTTTATACAATGAGAAATATACAAACTGGTAATCAGAAAATTATTTACAAGCAGAGATATTCATAACTTTGTTAACAATAGGTTAACAGACATTGCAGGACTTAAATACAGTTTGATTAATATTTACAAAGGTTCAGACAGATATATTCAGAAATTTGTTCACAATAGTTAACAGGTTTAGCAGGGCTAAAATACAGTTAGAAATATTTTTTACAAAGGTAGTATGCACTGTTTACAGTTTTATTAAGTATGCACAGAAAGGAGTACAAAGAACAATTTGGTATATTATAAGAGTCAGTATTTCTATGTGAATAGAATAGTGTGTATCCCAGACTGAAGTAGTTTGGTAGAAGAGAAGAGAAGATATAGAGATTGTCAAGTGGTACAAGGGCAAATCCAAGTTGTCCTGAGTTAGTAATTTTTTGAAGTTTGTGTTTGTTGCTGTGGAGGTTATATTGGTGGGGAGATTGTTCCATTCTTTAGCTATGATGTGGGAATAAAGGGCTTTATCTGCAGTGTCGTTAGCAGTAGTAACACTGAGGAGGGATTTATTGGATGAGCGTAGAGGGCAACTGGAAGAGTGGGAGGTTATTAGCTGACTGAGGGCTGGAGTTTTGTCTGGGTAGTTTCTGATGTTAAAGACGTAGGTGAGTTGTTGGTAAGTTAGTAAGTTAGGAAATTCAAACTGTTGAATTTCTTTTAGTACTTGGCAGTGGTGAGTTCTAAAGGGGGAACTGTTTGCAAATTTAGCAATTTTGTTGTAACTTAACCAGATATGATATTTTAGTGTGGGTTAGGATTGGTGCAGCATAAGTAAGTGTTGATAGGAGGTGAGTTTGAGCTAGGGTGATCCGTGCTTTTGCTGTGAGATAGTTTTTGTGCCTGTATAGGGTTCTCATTTTCTTATGAACTTTTTGAATGGTTTGCGCTATGTGAAGATCAAATGATAGGTTGTCTATTTCACTACTAGGAGTTTTGTGTGGGTGGATGGAGAGATGATAGTGCCATTCCTAGATGCGATAGAGAAAGTAGAGGGGGAGGATTTTGTTTTATTAGGTGTGAACAGCAGAAGTTTGGTTTTGTTAGGATTAAGAATAAGCTGGATGTCAGTGATCCAAGCTTCAACAACAGAGAATGATTCTTGGGCTAGTTGTTGTAGGGTGTTGACAGATGGGGCTGCACAGATGAGAGTGGACTCATCTGTGTACTGAATTAGTGAGGCTTGCTTGGAGGAGGTATATAGATTATTTGTAAAAATAGAGAAAGGTAGTGGGCCTAATTTTGAGCCTTGCAGTACTCCTATAGAGTTAGGGAGAGGAGGGGATAGCTCATTGTGCCATTGTACAGATTGTTGTCTGTTTGATAGGTAGCTATTGAACCAGGAGATGGTAGGAAAACTTAAGGATAGAGAATGAAGGGCGTCCAGTAGTTTAGGGTGTGAGACCATGTTGAATGCTTTTGAGAGGTCTAAAAAGATAGCAGATACATAGTTGTTGTTTCTATGTTGATTAGCCAGATCGGTGAATGAGAGAACAACAGAAACTGTACTATGGTGAGGGCGAAAATCATGTTGGATGGATAAGAGAAGCTTGTTTGTGTCTAGGAATTGCATAACTTGTGAATGTATGCATTTGTCTAGGAGCTTAGATAAAAGGGAAAGAATAGCTATAGGCCTATAGTTGGAAAAGTCGTAAGATTTACCTCCTTTGTAAAGAGGTATAATGTAGGATATATTTTCCATAGTTGTGGAACATAAGCTTCCTGAATGGACCCGTTTATTAAAATTGATACTGGGTAATAAAGAGAGTCAGCTGCTATTCTTAGGAAGTTAGCAGGTATACCATCTGCAGCTAGCATGGTAGGTTTTAGTTTGAGGAGATGGTTTCTAATTTTTGATATAGGGACTGGAGAGAGGGAGAAGGATGGTTGGTTGGTAGTATTACCAGGAGTGTTCCCAGCAGTTGTGGTAGATGAGGTATTAGTGTTTGTTAGCTGTTTGGATTGAGTTTATGAAGTGAGAGTTAAGCTGGAAGGTTATATCTTTGCTGTTAGTATATGGGGAGGTGGGGGTAGGGGTAGCAATTGTTCCAGGTTTTAGTAGGGAGTTGATAGAATGCCAAAATTTTGGGGGATTTTTTGAGTATTTGTTTTGGAGACCTAGGAAGTAGTTTTGTTTGTCTAGTTTGGTTTGTTTTTTGGCTAAGTTGTTTATACTTTTGCTTGGTATGATCAGAGTTGTCTTGTTTCCATTGCTTCCAGGTCTTGTCTCTGGTTTTCAGAAGGGCTCTTGTGCCCCGATTTAACCATGGTGCATAGTTTGCTTTGGTTTTTCTCTTTCATACTGGTGCAATGAAATTTAGAACTGAGATAAATATATTATTAAAGTAGTCTACTGCCTGATCTAGGTGTAGGGTTTTAGAGGGAGCCAGTTACAGGGTAGAGAATTTTGTTTAGGTTGTCTGAGGTTAAATTACGATCATCCCTGATGTATCTATAGGTTACGGGTTTAGGTGTGTTGGTTCGTTTCCTAAGGAGGAAGTTGAGGAGATTTTTTAATACCAAAGTTTAATAGGTCATTTATAATGTTCCATGACTTTGCAAATGAGACTTAGGCTGATGGGCCTATAATTCCCAGGGTCAGTGGTGGGCCAGCCTTGTGGGGAAGCACCAAACCTCAAGGTCATAGCCAAGGGGTAAACTAAGGGTAAATATTTTAAGGAGCGTCTCTGCCAGGGCTTGTTTGGTACTGTTCATTAAACAGCCACTGTACATTATATGGACACATGGAGGAAGTCAGTACGTTCTTTAGTAATGATGGGACGGGAGAGATCACTTCTACTTAGATGATGAGCATGGATACATCTTGAAATAAAGGGCAAGGTTTAATTTCCTGCCACAGTATTGATTTATTGACCCATAATGATCCTTCAAAGCCTCCTCTGTTACCCATATACCTAATCATAGCTTGACCAAACCTGGCTTTTTATGTCAAGATATCAGCCATACTATGGAGAATGAGCTGTATTTGTAGTTATTAGGATCTAACCAGATTACCGACTAACTAAATTTTCAAGAAACATATAATGTATAGCTCCCATCCACACAAACTACAGCTCTCAGAGACCAGTTTACTATCAAAAGCTGGAAACTTATTTTACCGTCAGTCAGATGGTGCAAAAGTTTAAAATCCCAAGTGGATTTTTTGTCACCTTTGAAATGTCAAGACGTAGCTTGCCTTCATGTTTTTGAGCATCAATGTTCACAACTGGATTGGAAATCGCACTACAGTGGGGATCGGGATATTTGCCATTTTCCTCACTGTAGTGCGATCTCAGAGGTGGAATATATAATTAGCAGGGGTGTGGGGGCACAGCACCCCAAATGGGGTGCAGAGGGAGCTGCCCCCCCTGCAAAACGTTTGCAGGACATCTCCGGAGGTCAAGGAAAGTTGGGTAATAACAATGTTGAATTCAATTTATCGACATTACAGCTTTTGTTGTGTTGAGTGTGCGATGCTGTCATTTCCGTTCTTACAGTTTGAGTAAGCCATTACTCGAACAAGTGTGAATCAGAATTTTGATAGTAAACCCTCAAAGAACTGTTTTTCTGTTATGCAGTTATCAGATGTTACAAGGCAAAGCAATGGTTCCTACAATACCCAGATAATGTGCAAAGTAACAGTACCACTCAATAAATAACGCAGTCTCATACAAATAAGCTACTGCAGTAAGGCTGTGATTTTTATATATATAAACCACTGAGGCCATGAGCTCCAGACTAATAACCCCACCCTCCCCCCACCACCCAGTAATTACAACATCCCTATCTTAGCCAGCAAAATGCTAAGCCAGCACATCATCTTCAGACAGTACAAATGTTTTGCCTCTAGTGTGATTACATTTAAATTCTGGAACTCGAATGATGCATTTGAAATCTCGCCACTATACGTTGATATGTCTGCTTCTGGTCTACACTACAGACCTGCTAGATTTTCATCTAGAAAATAACACCTTTTATACCAGTTTAACCAAAGGGTGATGAAAATCCTGCTGCATACAGATACTCTTATTTCAAAAGCCATACTTCATTTTCCTCACACTCCATTACTTCAACAACCACTGCTGAGTGCAGAAGTGTAAATGATGCATTTTTTTGTCATGTTTGATTAACTTCAGACTAATGTAGTATACATTCCTAAAGGCCTTCTATGGACACTCATGACAAACGCCATTTCTCACCTGATCTGGACAACACTATGCACAGATCTGCATAGCTCCAAGGATGACATGTTGAAAGGCAGTTAGGGTTGTAAAGTGATGAAACGAGTAAAGTCTCCTGGGGTTGTAATGGGTCAATTATTTAAGTGTTACTTTTGACAAGACTGTCTACATGTATATTAGTTACCTGAAATTGCCTATACCTCAATCTATATTATCAAGCTTTATCAAATTGCTTAACAGCACTAGGAGTGGAAAAAGCTTACCTGCTGTATATGGCTTCCGCAAAGAAAAAATGCAGCAGTGTATAAATTACAGTTGCCAAGGAAACAAGTGCCAGAATGTTGTCTACCTCTCTCTGGTGATCTTTGATATTCTTTTATTTTGTAACTACTTCTAAAACACTGAAGTCTGAAGGTGTTTCTGGATTCATTTAGCTTAATGCATTTCCTGGGAAGGTCAGGAGGTGGTTTTATTTCATTTACTGAAACTAATTTATAACAGCTACACAATTTAGAAAATTATTTTGTGATGCACGGTAGAGAAAGCATCATTTCATGTAAAAAAACAAAATACTAAAATATTTAATGCAAGATATTTGCAAATATCAACATTTAACTATCAGTGTTTTAAATGGAAACTAATAGGTATATGTGGGTTAGTGTATAACCACACTGAACAAAAACAGCAAGCCATGAAATGAATTTCAGATCAGACAAAAACCTTAGGGTGAGAAGAAAATATGCTGAATATACTTTAGAAGAAGACACCGACAGTCTGCAGTTCAAAACTCTGCTTTTGTCAAATGGGAGTTCAGAAGATGAAGCTTACACTTCATTACAAACTGTATTAAGCTTGAAGAAGTAAAAGTGACAGAATGCAATACATTCACAGCCCAAGGAGAACAGACAACTGTTCAACTACCACACCATGTCAGATAGTTCTCAAGACAGTCTATATATATATATATATATATATATATATATATATATATATATATATATATACACACACACACACACACGCACACACACACACACACACACACTTTATATTTTATTTTACATTTGTTAACCAGAGGGTGTCTGTCTGAGCCAAAAAGGCCCTTTTTCAGCACAGGCCCAGGGAGAAAAGCTCCACATAGAGAAATTACTGATACATTTAGATATTTAGACATGATCAGTATACACACAAATTACAATAAACATGTTTTTACAGTGGTATGCAGCACATCAACAGTTACAGTGGAGAGAACAAACAAGAAAATCTTAATTTAAAAATAAAGGTAATTAATAGATTTGAGGCATACAGCTGAAATTGGGAACACAGGTAGAATACATACATAGTACACAGGTACAGTACATACATTGTACATTAACCAGTGTTTGTGAGGAAGAGTGAAAACTATTATCAAGTACTCTAGGTTTAGTATGTGTACCTTATCCGCTTTCACTAGCCTGGGGAGCAATCATGGCACTGCCAACTTTATTTGATATGTTGCCTAATGAGGTTTTTAAAGGATGCTTTGGATGATGCGTTTTGTATGCTACTGGGGAGAGAGTTCCATTTTTTAGCCACTGAACTACTATATAGTGTGTCTCCAAAGCTATTGTAGCTGTTGGTGACTTCTAGTAGCAGTTTGCTTTATGATCTAAGAGGCCTTTTGGCTGAGTGATGTTCTACTAGGTTTCTGAGGGCAGGACACTTATTGGGGAGGTAATAGAATGACAGAGGCAGGACTGATTGTAGGTTAGGAGGTTGGGCAGTTCAAGCCAGTGGAGCTGTCTCAAAGCAGTACAGTGATGAGTTCTATATGAGCAATTTGCAGCAAAGTGGTAAATTATAGCAGGCTTCAATTTTGCTTAGTTCAGTTTTGTTGAGATTAGTCAGAATGGGAGATGCAGAGTAGGGTAGATAGAAGCTGGGAGCGAGCAATGGCTGATCTTGTGTTTTTGGTAAGAAATGGTTTGATATGGTAGAGTGATCCCAGTTTGGCATGTACGTTTTTAATAGTCAAGTTGAGATGACTATCAAATTTTAGGTGGCAGTCTATGGTTATTCCCAATAGCTTAGCCTGTGTCACTGGAGCGACTGGAGTAGCATTTGTGGAGTAGATATATATATATATATATATATATATATATATATATATACATACATACATTTTTAACTTCTTAGCATGATATATTCTCTCCATTACCTACTAGGTTTCATGATTACTTTGGTGAGAAAAAGAACTGTCTAAACTGCTGCTGAAGAAATGTGTACTGTCTTCAAGATTATTATTGTGTGTTATTGAATCCTATAATGAAAAAAAAAAAATTAAACTACTTCTGCATCTGGTGTTTTGATGGAAAGACTGCTGATTCTGCTATTTACTCACATCTACCGTCCTTTTAATTTCTGGGAAACCATTTTTCATTAAATTTGGTTTGGGAGTTGAAAAGTTTTAATGTGTGGATTCTTCATAGCTGAAGGTCTCTGAGGGGGACTATGAAATGAATACAAGTAGCAACTCCTCCTTTGCTCCTCCTGCCCAGCAACAAACCCTCAGTAAAAGTATCTGTTGGAACCTCATGTCTACTGGATGGCATCTTTGTGCATGGATTACAGAGCATGCTCACTGTAAGTACACCTGAATCCGAATCCCATTCCAAATGAGTATATTTTGAAAAGGAAAAACACAATGAAGACATTTCAATTACTGTACCACAATTCTACCCCAACTACAGTCTTAGACTAGATGTATTACAAATGCTGACAGCTTAGGTGGTGTAAAGGAATAAAGCCCTGACTGTGGCCTACACAACTCAAGTTCAATTCCTAATTTGGGAGACTGATGCAGCTGCCACAGAATGAGGATGACGATGATGAGAATGAGGATGGGCATGCACAATTTGGGTGAGGAGGTGGAGTGCAGCCAGCTAAAGAAGGTCCAGTCCTCTTAAAGGAGTTGGTCACAATGCAAAAGACACAGCATTAGGTTCACCAAGTCACCAGTGAGTGGCAGCATTCATAGCGGGTGCATGGGAGCACATAACTCTCATAGTGAGTCCTCCATTGATGCACCTTTGCTTGTTTATTCCCCTAACCCATGAGAGGGTAAAGCCATTAAAAATGTTCTCATAGCTGAAGAGGACACAAGCAGCCTTATACCTGCCTGAATGACTACCTTCCTTACCCCAGGGAGCCCTTCACTCTACAATTACTGAGGAATCCCAACATTACACACAGGAAAGAATAGATTCAACTAAAACAGGGGAGGCTTGATTCAGCAAGCGCACAGCAAAAATCACCTAGATAAAAGATATATTATCTTATTGCAAGAACTAGCAGACTCTAGTCTCTTAAAAGAGCTGTATGACAGTATTCAGCATAACCATGGATGTTCAAAAACAATAGGATCAGTGCTGCAATATAATTTTTTACACATGGCAATTTCAGTCTCCCCTGAAAAATAAGCCATGTGCAGTAGGACTAACCAGTCAACAAAATAAAGTTAAGTAAACAAATTAATACAGTTGCAGGCAGACTGCAGTCCTTCCTACCTGATTCTAGAACACACACACATCCTCAAAGTAGCTCTGGACTCGTCCCTACTGTAAAGGCATCAGTATGATGCCGGGCTCTAAAAGGGATAAGCAACACACACTCTTATGCTCTGAAGAAGAAGAAAAAGAAAAAAAAAAAAAAAAAAAACAGAATATGAACAGCTGTCTCTACAAGTAATACACAGAACAGTAGAGCAAAACTTCTGTTAATCAAACAGGCCTAATTAACATGACTGTCTCAGAAAGTAGCCCTGTAGTGTGAACAATCCAATCATTTGTATTTTGTTCAGCAAGTTCACCCAAAGGATAGGAGTCTAGCAAGTCTCGCATCAGCTAGAGGACACTACTACCAACCCTCCAGAGGAGGTGGGAAATATCCAGAAATAATAAGAGGGAAAGGGTAGGATACCTATTGCAGCACTGATCCTGTTAAGTCACCATTTACATTTAACCTCACACCTACACTATTGCTCAACATAAGGCTCACTGTTGCAGTATAACTCCTAAGAAATATGGGGGGACGACAGCAGTCAGCTGCACAGGGAACGCCAGACCCCATATAACTGAAACAGCTATATCACACTTTGAATCGCAGAAACAAAAGCTGTCCCTTTTGGGTTTGTAGCGTTTAGAAAAGGTAAATGGTAGTCCAGTCTGCAACTGTTTGCACTGTTACAAAGAATGCTGCAGTACTGGAATACTGGGCTGTGCTACCATCTAACCATCTACCACTTTACCATGATGGCAACGACAAAAGGTGACAACTAGTTACTAACACATGTTCTGCTTGGACATGTATGGCTTTATTTTCCTACTATAAAGTACACAAAAAGATGGCATGATTATCTAAAATATTTGTTTCTGTTTCTGTAACATCCTTCTCACCTGTGCATGTCCATTAAGAAGAAAATCATTTCTTCTTTGTTTTGGGAATCTGGATTAAAAAGCAGACAGCTGCATGATTTGGTTCAATCCCAGTTCTTATACCACTTTGGGAGGGAGGGACTATTCTAAAGGACCACTTTAGTCTTGTGGAATACCATGCAAGTTTCACTGCTCATCAGGGTCTGCACTCTTAAAAACTGTCCGGGGGAAGGCGATGATCACCAGAAAGACAGTGCTACAGAAAATGATCGAGCATGCTAACTTAAAAGGGTGTGTAAGCTTTTCAGTGACAAAGTTTAAGCCTCAAGTAGAAAGGATAGGCTTCCTGTAAGGCCTGAAGTGTAGAACCCCTTTCAAGATTAATTTGACTGCTGATGCAGAGAAGATTGCAGAAGGGGTCCACACAGAGGGTAAATGACATGGCTGACAAGCAGACCATACCACAGATATATACAAGCCCTTTGTCAAACAGTTTTGCAAAGTATCTCAGATTGAGGGGAACAAAGGCAGTAGCTGGTCATATCCACTTACCACTGTATAACACAGAACCACTTCCATGCAGGCTGGTGCATCCCGCTCTGTTCACCCTCTGCTTTGCTCCGTGCTCACTCCACTCCCCTATCCCCCATTCCCACCCACCACATCTTCCCCTAGATTTACACCTTAAAAACACACACACCCTTCTACCTCCTGTCAATACAACACCTGCCTCAATCCCCTTCCCTTCCCCTCACCTCCACACCACACCTTTTCAACCATCCACTATGTCCCACCTTAACTGCTTGCTAGCCAATACTCTCCTACTCCACCTCCCTCCACTCATGCACCATCATTCATCTTCAATCACCTATTCTCCCTCTATCCTCTTCCAAAAACCACACCCACACATATGCCATTAGCTCACAGCTCTACAACACAACTACCTTTCTCCTCCTACCTTTCAAACATTTACCCACACATAGGACTTACCCTTCAACTCCCAGATATGCAAGGAACAAAAAAAAAAAAACAACTTGTCTCCCTCCACTTTCAACTATCTTCTTCAGCAAAGTAACTGGTCACCTCTTAGAAACCTTGCACTTGATCAGGTAGTCCTTTAATTCAACAATATCTTTCTTAAAATACTCAACAGTCTAGCACCCACACGAAAAATAAGAGCAAAAACTAGGCACATACCTTGGCAATCTAAAGATATCCTAGCACTGCTGAAGCAGAGAGACAAGACATGGTCCAATTACCACACTACCAAAAATAACAGACCACACAATGTATCAGCAGCTACATAACCAGACTGAGACACAGATAAAAACAGACAAGCAAAACTATTTCCTTTCAGATCAGCAATCCTACCAATTTAACCTCAGAAAATTTTGGTAAAACATTAATCTTCTCAACCCAGGTTATACCCCCCAACCACTAACTCCAAGGTTTCAGACCCAATAGCTAAACAATTTAATACCCACTTCATTAAATCAATCACATCTGTTCTTGTTAATCCGACTAATCAACCTCTCACTGTACCCCTTCCCTCTTCTCACTCCCCCATCCCCTTCTCTTTCACCCCAATGCAAACAAACTACATAAAATCTCTCCTTTCCAAACTCAAACCCTGCTGTCTAGCAGCTAATAAATTTCCTAATGAATTTATTAAAATTGCTGTCCCCTCAATCGCCTATCTCTTATCAGTCCTAATCAACCGTTCTATCTCTGAATAATATGTACCCTATCTATGGAAAATATCTCACATCATTCCCCTACACAAAGGCGGCCCCTCTAAGGATCTAACTACTGTCCCACAGCCATACTCTCCCCTCTAGCCAAAATCTTAGAAAAATGCATTCACTCCTGACTCCTTGCCCACCTCCCTAATCACAAACCCCTCTCTCCCACACAAAATGGCATTTGACCAAAACATAGTTAGTACCAGTACTGTCCTGCAATCTTTCACAAACACCAATCTAGATCTTATAAAAAGAGGCTAAATGGTCTCCTCCATATTCCTTGACTTGTTAAAAGCCTTTGGCACAGTCTCCCACCAAATTGTACTAAATAAACTATCATCCCATGACCTCAACACACAACAGCCCTGTCCTGGTTCCATAGTTATCTCTCTAACCATCAGCAAGCCATCAAATGGGAGAACACCCTATCCCACCTTCTACTCATCACTGTTGGTGTACCCCAAGGATCCATACTTGGCCACCTTCTCTTTACAATTTTTACTAACAACCTTAGCTCTTCAACCCAACTAGCCTCCATAGTCCAATACGCCGATTTACATTAACCTGCACAGCCCCCCCAGGACCTACAAACAAAAATGCAAAAAAGTCTTTCCAGGACATAGAAATTACCTCACTAGCCATCAACTCATACTTAACCCCAACAAAACCAAGTTAATTATCTTCAATTACAATAAACCCAAAATATGGCTGATTCCACTTTCTATCGTTTCCACAAACAGAACCAAAATAGATCCCACCAGTCAAGCCAAACTTCTAGGTGTCACATTCTATGATAAAATAAGGTTTGACACCCACATCTCCCTCACCATCAAAAAAGTCCACTTCAAACTTGGCACCCTTTACAGAGTTAAACCTTAACTTACAGACAACACCAGACTAGCCACTGCCCACACACAACTACTCTCCACCCTCCTCTACAGCTCCCTAGTATTTACAAACATTCGTAAATCTGACCTAAATAATCTGGAATCATGCTACAACAAAATCGCCAAGTTTGCATCAGGCCACCCTTACAGAACACACCACTGTTCTGTACTCTCCCAGTGTAAATGGTTAGAACTACCAAACTTTCTAACATTTAACCAACTGCCTGGCACTCCCCAATCTAGTCCAACCAAACAGCAATCCTAGAGCTCTAAGATCCTCAAATAAACTACTGATAAACATTACCCAAGCCCACAACACATAGGGCACCTCCCTTTTTCCCATAAAATTGCCAAACTGTGGAACACTCTTCTTCAACGTAGGGCTAAAAACCCCAGCATTCAGGAGTTTAAAAACCTCCTTAAGGAACATCTAGCAAAACACTGACTCTGCTCCTGCCATACTCCTGGTTAAGCTACCTACTACTCCCTTACATTATCTTAAACTAGCTCATTCGCACAGATACAACTATTAACTGCTGAAGGCTACCTTGATTCTGCACTGTTCTCACTATTAACTCACGTGGCCAGTTTTTAAATCACTAACTGTGCCATTTTTTGTTAAATGTTTTAATTTATTTGTTAATTACTGTTATACAACTAATGTTTTAATGACTTGCTTTGTACAGTGTTGATTAATACATGTTCAATTTGATTGTTTAATACTATTTGTATGTATGGAGCTCTTCTCCCCAGGACTCTGCTGAAAATAGTCCTCATGCCTAGTCGGACATTACCCGGTAAACAAACAAAATCAATAAATAAATTTAGCTAGGTAGGATTTACTAGTGTCATGTTTCCTAGCCTGCTGTAAAGTGCATGTAGCTTCTGGAGAGAACTGGTCCATTAGTGAGAACAGGGTGAATTCCTCCCTGCTGTATGAGGTCCTTTGATGCCCAGGTGTATCCGGGACCTATTTTCTTGAGTCAGAACGGTACAGTGGGGTATAAGAAAAAGGAAATATTCTATCACCCATACTAAACGGGGAAATTACAGCTGTCTTGGCCACAGAGGCTCAATTAGGATAAGCCTCATTTTTTTTTTACCTTTTTGCTTCCACCAGAATATCAAATGGGAATGGAAGAGGAGGGAAGGAATACGGAGGGTCTCATTTTCATGTGATGGAAAATGTATTCACTTTTCAGGTTCCCTGCATGGGAACCAGGAGCAAAATTTCCTAACCTGACAACTCTCCTGTGATGTTAAAAAGTCTGCTGTGGGGTTTCTTAACCGCTATAGTCAGAAAATCTCCCTTTCTGAATGCTACTCAAGCATGCTGCTCAGAGAGCTACTCAGGTGGTTTGCCATGAAGTACTGCTTCCTAGACATGATAATGGATTGAAGGTGAAAACCTTATTTCAGGATTCTCTCTCATGATATGACTGGAAGTTCTGTAGGCAGGTAAGAATATGTACCCCCCAGTGCTTCTTGATGTACCAGATAGCCAACATGTTCCTATTTTCAGGGTGGTCAGATGAAAAACGAATTTTAACATTTGCAATGGATAAATTATGCTCATCTACTTAACTTTTATATGTTAAATTGAAATTGCTGTCTACTTCTCCCTGTCTTTAATTTCCCCATGTTGGCTCCCGAAATGTGCAGTTGTGTAGCCAGGAAATTAACAGTCTATGGAAACAGAAAGGGTAATCTTCTGCAAGCTATGATCTGCAGTGCCTACCACATAAACTCCTCCTTGACAGCACAGATGATGGGAATTTGCTGCTACAATGGGCAGCAGCACTACTACAAAAGGTTCTTGAGGTATGTATGCATTTCGGGTCTTTATTAGAAGAGTGAACACTTAAAATAGCGAACGCTCTTCTATCAAACTGAAACACCTGAAACTTTAAAATGTTGAAGGCTTGGATTAGCGATTTTTTTCCCAGGGAAAAAAAATTGCTGATCCAAAAAAAAAAATGTACAAACAAACTAAAGTGGGGGGCTGCTCCCCCCACACATCCCCAACTTAAATATACCAACTCAGAGATTGTACCACAGTGGCAAAAACAGCGAAGTCCCAAGAACGACCCTGTACTTTTTTTCCGTGGGGAAAAAAAATCACTGTTCTGTGCCTTCGACATTTTGTGGTTTCAGGTTTTCAAGTTCGATAGAAGAGCGTTTACTATTTTAAGCATTCGCTCTTCTAATAGGAAAGTACAGTAGTGTACACTTGCCATAAATGTAGATGTTCAGGTGTATTCACTGTTGCAGTCATCACACTTGGGTTATCCTGAAAAGGGTAGCCCTCAGTTGGGCCCGAATACCAGAGGCTTAGTATTTCTGCATGGTTGCTGTCACTTCAGGACTGACATCAGGTCATCAGGGGTACAAAAGCAGGCATCAGACGCCATTACATCAGTTTTTCTTTACGCAAATGTCAGGATCCCCCCAAATAGGGGGCTAAGTTATGGTGGAAAAACACTACCAGTAAAAAGTAAATACCAATAGCCCTGTAAGGAGTAAGAGAGAGAGACAAGGGGGCTGGAGGGTGGGAAACCAGGACTGCAACAGTGAATACACTTGAACATCTACATTTATTGGAAGTGTACACAACTGTACTATGTTCTTCATGTTTCACTGTTGCAGTCATCACACTTGGGTTGATTCCCAAAGCTGAAGAATGGGTGGAGGCAGTCAAGAAGAGTTGGAGCTGACCAGTATGCCCTGCAGGACTACTGTTGCAAAGCCCACCCTGGATTTGGAAAAGATAGGCAGGTGGTAATCCTTGGTGAAGGTATGAACAGAACTCCAAGTAGCAGCTTCCACAATGTCCCTGGTAGGTACTCCTCTGAGAAAGGCTGTAGAGGTTGAAGTTGCCCTAGTGGAATGTGCTGTGACCCTCTGAGGGGGTGGTTTCCCATGGTGCTTGTAACAGAAATGGATAGTGTGTGCTATCCATTTGGAAATGGTTTGTTTTGATATGGCCTTGCCCTCTGCCCCTGGTGCAAAGCTGACTAGTAACTGGTCATATTTCCTGAAAGGCTTAGTCCTACCAAGGTAAAATCTGAGCTGTCTGAGCACATCTAAAGAGTGCAGGACCCTTTCACCCTTATTTTGATGATTAGGGAAAAAGATGGGCAAATGGACAGATTGGCTGAGAGCCACACTGGACACCACTTTAGGCATAAAAGTTGGGTTAGTCCTGAGGGAGACCCTGTCAGCATGAAAAATAATGAAGGGTTCCACAGCCATAAGTGCTTGTAGCTTAGACACTCTTCTAACTGAAGTGATGGCCAGAAGCAAGGCTGTTACAAGAGAGGAATTTTAACTCTATTGATACAGCAGTCTCAAAGGGTGGTAGTGTGAGTTTTTCCAACACAAACTTAAGGTCCTAAGCAGGGGTGGGGGCTCTTCTTGGTGGCCTTAAGTTGTTAGCCCCTCTCAGGAACTGCTTGATGAGAGGGTGAAAGAAGAGAGGTATCTCAGTGCTGTAATAAGCAGAGATGGCAGAGGCATGGATCTTAATGGAAGAAAAGGACAGGCCTCTGTGGAGTAGGTCTGCTAGGTAATCCAGAATGTGAGGTAAAGAGGGCTGTGCTGTATCCGCTCCTTTAGTATGAATCCAGGAACAATACCTTTTCCACTTATCAGCATAGGATTTTCTTGTACTTGGTCATCTGGCTTCATGTATGACATCCAGTACCTGCTTGCTTAGGCTGGCCACTGGAGGAGAATTCAAGGAATAAGCCAGGCTGCAAGGTTCAGGGTCTGCAATTCCAGATGCAAGATCTGTCCCTCCTGCTGAGTCAGGAGGGTTGGGATCTGGGGTAGGTGCCACGGGGGCACTGGCGACAGACTGTGCAGTAGTGGGTACCAGTGTTGGCATGGCCAGTCTGGGGCAATCAGGATTGCCCTTGGTCTTTCCTGCAGTATCTTGAGTAATACTCTTGTGAGAGGAGGCAGAGGGGGAAATGCAAAGATTGAGAGTTTTGCCCATTGGAAGGATAGGGCATCCACTTTCCAGGCCTTGCTGTGAGGTACCCTGGTGGAGAAATTTCTGAGCTGGCAGTTCTAGGGGGAGGCAAAAAGGTCCACCTTCAGGGTACCCCCATTTCTGGGTCACAAGGCTGAAGGTGTTGTGGTTTAATTGCTACTCGTGTGGGTCTAGGAGATTTCTGCTTAAGTTGTCTGCCAGAGTGTTTTGGTTGCCTAGCATGAATTGAGCTTGCAGGTGAATATGCATGGCTGAGGCCGTGTTCCACAGGGTTATGACTAGCCTGCAGAGTGGGTAAGAGTTGGGTTCCCACATTTGTTGATATATCACATTCACTGTGCTGTCAGTTTTGATTAGTAGGGGCCCTGGTGAGAGTAGGGATCTGAAAGCTGCCAGAGCATGCTGAACAGCTAGCATCTCTTTTTGGTTGATGTGCAAATGAATTTGGTTTGGGTTCCAGTGGCCCTGAATGCACCTGCGGTCCAGATGTGCACTCCAGACATAGTCTGATGCGTCTGTGGTTAGGGTCTGGGTTGTGTAAAAGGAAGTCCCTTATTGTGGTTGCATGCTGCTGCCCACCAAAGAAACTCTTTCCTTAGACAAGGTATTATAGGTATGATAGTTTCCAGGTCCTGAGAATGCTGACACCAAAGACTTAAGTACCATTGACATTTCCTCATATGCAGTCTGGCACATGGAATTAGTAGAATGCAGGAGGCCATGAACCCTAGAGCCTGCAGGGTTTTCCTTGTGGATAGCTGGATTCTGGTGGCCATTTGAGCGAAGTAGCCTGCCAGATAGGCTTGTTTTTCTGTAGTAAGGAATGCCATCTGGTATGCTGTATCCAAGCTTGCTCCCAGGAATACAATTTTTTTGACTGGGGACTAGTTTGGCTTTCTTTTCGTTGACAGTGTTACCCCAGGTAGGTTAGAAGGTCCTTTACAAATGTCAGGTGCTGCAACAGCTTTTCCTGACTGTCTGCCTGCATCAGGCAATCATCCAAGCAAGGGTAAATTTGAATATTTCTCTGTCTGCAAAAGGCAATGGCTGGAGCCAGAAATTTTGTGAAAACTCTGGCAGCAGTGGATAAGCCAAAGGAAAGTGCAGAGAACTGATAATGCATAGATCCTGCCCTGAACATAAATATTTCCTGCAGGAGTCCCTGATTGGGATGTGCAGATAGTCCTCCTTTAGGTCTAAGGTGGCTAACCAGGCATCTTTGGACAGCATACGGTGAAGCTGCTGTAGGGTGAGCATTTTGAATTTTGGTACCACCAGGAAGGTGTTTTGAATGGATAGATCTAAGATTGGGTGCCAGGAAAAGTCTGGAATAAAAATCTTGGCCTATCTGTTCTGCAGGAACAGGCTGAATTGCCCTTATGGAATGCAGGGACTGAACTTGGTTTTGTGCCTCTGCCCACTGGTTTGGAGGAAGGTCTGGGAACCCTTTTGGGGTTGGCAGCATGTGGAAATAAAATTTGTACCCCTGGGATACTATGTTGAGGCCCCATTGATCGTTGGTGATGGAGGTCCAGTTTTTTGCATGGTGGGCAAGTTTTCCTCCTAGGGGCACGAGTAAATGGGCAGAGCTAAGGAGTGGAGTTGAGATGTCACTGTGAATTCTTTCCGTAAGGGGGTGGCTTAGCACTCCCTGCTTTAGAAGCAGATGTACTCCATTGCTTAGATCTCTGCATACCATGAGACTGTAATCTGGACGGGTCTGTTTCACCTGGGTCTAGTTTGAGATGACCTTGAGGGGGGCTGGAAAGGACCAATGTTTTGAGGGGCAATGCCTACTGAATCTTGCAGGCTGCACTTGCAAAAAAATCTTTGTCTGCATCTTTTGTTCCATCTTTTTTAAAACCTCTTCTGCTTTGGTGCCAAACAGATTGTCCTTGTTCAGAGGAGCATCCAATAATTCTGATTTTGCATGGTCTGGCAAGGTCAGGCATGCCCTCTAAGTACAGAACCTGTGACTGCTGACCTGCAAGATGCTTCTAGGGCATCAAAGCCACATATCAGGGTATGCTTGCTGACTTGGTTTGCAGACTGCATAAGCTCCTGTAATTCTTTATTTTCTGCAGTCAGGAAAGGTTGGTCATTTTTGCTTAATAAATTCCACAGTATGTTGCTGGTATTTCAGCATGTGGAACTGACAATTCAATGCTCTAATGCCGAGAGTTGCAGAGGTGCATACTTTTTTACCCCATCTGTCTAAAGCTCAGGAATCCCTGTCCGAGGTGGTGGGATTCTTAGCTGTAGTTGCTTCCATTCCTTTAAGTCCTTGGGAGATGACCTCTGGGTCAGCAGTAGGATTTTTGAAGAGAAATTTGTAAGAGTCAGGGACTCTGTAATACCTGTCAGGTTTCCTTGGAGCAGGGGGTAAAGTATTAGGAGTTAGACTGGATTCCATAAAGACATCATCCACAACATCCAGAACTGGAGGGATAGCTAAGGGTCTGTGCTGTGGTAAATCTAAAAATTCCCTGAGTCTCTTTTTGGACTGAGGATAATCCTGGCATTCCCAATGGAAATGCTCTCTCAAAGTATGTAGGGTTTCACCAAAAGAAAAATCCTCTGGAGGGGAGGCAGAAGGAATGGATTCCTCTGCATCTGAATCTTCATAGGCAGATAAGGGCATGTCTTCATATTCAGAAACCTCCGAGTCTTTAGACTCTTGGTCAGATGAAGCTACTGGGGACAAGTCTCTTTCTTTTAGCAGGGGAAGGCTGGATTCCCCTAATCAACATGATCAGGTTTTCTGCCATTTTAAGCATCTTAGACTGTGGCAAGGAAGCAGGTGCTTCAGTCTGGGTCATCGTTTTTTTAGGCATAGCTCATACTCTTGGCCCTAGAAACTCAATAGTTTTAGAAAGAACTGAAGACACGAAAGAAGTCATCGCTTTGTGTCGATTATCGGTAGTGCAAAGAACTTCCTCAGAAGCCGGTGCCTGCACAGCGGCTCTGGACTCATCCAAGATAGAGACAGCCGCAGGTTCTGTAGTCAAAGAAGAGTCTTGTGGCATACCGGACTCGGAATGAGTCTTGGTAGCAGCCTGTGAATCCATCAAAGTGGGCATCAGGGGCTGCGAAAGCGCCTCACTGAGTACCGGCGAACTGGTGACTAGCTTAAAGGAAGCGTCGTCGGCAGTTTTGGACCTGTGCAGTCTGTCTCTGTCTATCCTTACGTTTTTTTCAGAAGATCGGTAGTCGGATGGCTTACTGAAGCCATTTCAGAATACAGAGATTGAGAACAAAAGTATTTAGCTACAATAAGGGCACAATGATGAATAGTTCAGGTGTTGAACAAAGCACAAAACCGACAGTGAGGTACGTTATGGTCTGGGCCTAAATAGGTGATGCAGTAAGAATGGAAATCTCGGTGTGGTATTTGCTTTCCACAGGCGAGACAATTGTTAACTTTTTCTGACATCGGTTAGAGCAAGAAAAAAGGATCCCCAACAGGGTACTTAGCTTTAGTAAACTTCAAGATGATTACATTTCGGAAACGAAAACTCAGGTAGCAGCCAACTGGTACTCATGCGAACTGCTTCTGCTTCGAGCTCCTCGGCAAGAAAGACTGGTGTAATGGCTTCAGCTGCCTGTTTTTATACCCCTGACGTCAGTCCTTAAGCGACAGCAACTGACACAGAAATACGAATCCTCTGGTATTTGGGCCGACTGAGGGCTAGCCCTGGCTGGATAACCCAAGTGTGATGACTGCAACAGTGAAACATGAAGAACATCCCTAGATTTCACTTATATGAAGCCACAACAGATGGGATTGAGACTAACACAAACTAGTACTCCCAGGTAGACACAGACTATCAGGCAAGTAATGAACTGGTGGCAAGAAAAGGATTTTCTTCTGTGGCAAGGACACTTTGCCCTGCTCTGGTATCCAATACTATATCCAGAAAGGTCTTGGTATAAAAGGCAGGGCTCACTTTTGTAGAGTGAGTGAGACCCCTAAATTAGGCTGGGGAGGTGCAAGTCAGAGATTTTAAGCTCTTCTACTACAATGGGCTGATCATCAAGGAAGAGACCGCTGTAGATCCCATCTTCCAGTTGTAGCCAAACACTAAAGCTAAACATCTGGTGGAGCCTGTAGCACAGCGGAGAGTTAAAATGGTAGACACGGATTCTTGCTACAAATGTGAGGAGGTGTCTGTGGTCCTTGTGGATATGCAGCTACACAGCCTTTATAACCGTGGATAGCAACATACCATTCTTCAGGAATGAAGCCAGCAGAGCACACAAATGAGCATTACAAACTCCACCACCAAGAGAGACTGGTTTATCCTGTACAGCTCTTAGATAGATATCCAGGGCACATATAGTTATTTAGAACTAGTAACAATTTTGAGTGAAACCTTTGTCCTGCTCCAGTGTGCTGTGAGTCTCTCAGTCTTGCAGGTTATAAACTGTTTCAAATGCAGTTAGTTCCTTCTGTGAGAGGGAAGGAGCTCCCTGAATTCCAAGATATAAGCTACTGATACGATCTCCCTTTCTCAAAGGTCTTCTGTCAGGCTAAACCAGTTCTGCTTGAAGAAAGAAGACTGTTGCTCAGGATAACAGAAAGGGGGAGGGTGTGGTAGCTAGTAATGTCTGAAAAGATGAAAATGGAGGTCCCTGTAGTAAAAATACCAATCTAATGAAAATTACAGGAACCTACAGTGCTTGCCATGGACCTTGACATGCCAGTATACACCTGTCTTATGCATGGACAGAATTAAATTTTCTGACACCCAGACTCCAAAACTACATCTTAATCCTTAAAACATAGATCTATTCCCTCTAGTACCTAAATGATGGAGTGAGTAGCACCTTTAAGGGAAAACAGTTGTATGTAAACACATTATCCAAAATTAAATCCAGTTTCTATGGGAGGGTTATGCCCCTTGTACCAGGCAGCTGTGCCCTCTACCACCCACCTTACTTTGTTATGCGCACCGTAACATTACTTCTTGCTCCTTCTCCAAATTGCAAAAGACAAAAATAATAAAACATAATTAGCTCTCTTTCCCAAGCAAAACACTCAACGCAACAATAATAAACCAAAGCATGACACTGCATTGCTGCAACTTTGCAAAGAGAAATTAGGACACAAAACATACAGAATTCATGATCAAGATGATAATATGCACCTGAAAGGAACTGCTAAGAAGCTCACCAAGCAATAATGTTAAAGTGGGGGATAAGAAAGTAAAGACTTACAATACTAAGGTAGCTCACCTACACACTGAAGGACTGTAAAGTGCAATATACAAACTGCGCAATAATTCAGTCTATACAAAGATATGCTGCTATTGTTTCAATTTTACTTTGACAATATTACCTTCATATTGTTCCTTGTCTCCTGTTCTGGGATGGGTGTGGATCACTGCTGTCCTACTTTACTTACAAATTGCTATTTATTAAAATTTTACTGTGATACTTTATTAATTTTTCTCTGTCTATATGTGCAACAGTTTTCTGCACTGAGAATGAAGCATTGTAAATTTGTTCAGCTACACTGCTGTGTAGTTCTGAATGACAATAAAGTTTTCCTTGACTTTGACTTGACTAATGAATCCAGGAGAAGAGCCTTCTTATCCCTTGCCTGAGCCAAGAAAAATGTCGAGCATGTGGGATCTGCAGCTATGGGAGGAAGTGCCAGGGCAGTACCTCCATGAAGCAACTGCTGAGCAAATGTGGTATTTGAGACTAAAGATGCTAAAATGGGTTCAAATCTGTCCATAGCATCCTTCCTTGATTACGGAAACATTCAGCTCTGTATGTATCACAGCCTCAATTGTCAAAGACTGAGGGTATTGTCTACTCATTTGAAAGAATGAAAATATTCAAGACAACTCTGTAGGTAGCACTAATGTAGCAAATCATTTAACAAAAATGGTTTTATAAACAATTTGTATATGCTACTGATTAGAAAGTGTTATATATATACATTATTTCAGACAATGTGCAACACCGACTTTGTATGTAAAAAGTAATGTCATTGTGATATGGTTTGGGACTCGCATTTAGAAGTGAAGAGAAAGGTTACAAGGTAATAGGCAGCATGCATTTGGGTACAGGAATTTGTTTGCAGCTTAGAAGCACAAGTTAATTGTGAGGAAGAAAAAGATAACGTGCTTTACTCACAGATTGTAATGTTAACGTTTCACTGGTTGTTTGCAACTGTTAAACATTCAGAATGTTTTAAGTTTGTTGTACTGCTGGTCTACACACTGATGTATTAACCTCTTCTTAATTTCACCAAGTCATTTGGGTTTCTAATACCATGACAAAAATTAACTCCATTCCTAAGTCAAAATATGATTAAAGTTCGTGAAATTAGCATTGTTTCAGTCTGATTTGTTTTTATTTTATTTAACATTTGTTTACTGGAAAAGTCTGACTTGGAATGAAGCCAATTTTCAGGGAGGCCCAGGGAGAAATGCTCCAGACGCATGTCTGATGTTAGCCAAAAGAGCTCTTCGCAGCAGCCTCAATATGTCCAGAAATTACTCCTGCAACTCATTACTTGTATCAGTAGCATATATAAACATGACTGCAGATTATTTTTTTATGAGACCCATTGCTCTTCCTACTATTGGAACTGTCTGGGTACTCCTTCCCCAATTGCCCTATTTTCTGCCTGCAAACCCTGGTATTTTATGACTTTGTGTGTCTCTGTATGTAAGACATTGCAATCGCTGGGTGTAACAATTTCAATGATTATGCTAATTTTGTCTTCGTTTTATGGACTACTATATCTGGTTATCTGGCATCTATTTTTTTTTTTTTTTTGAACCGTTGGTAATGGGTGATCCCATGTGATATAAACATCACTCTCGATAATTGCTCTGTGGCTTCATGTTTCCAAAGTTTTTCAGCTACTTCAATATCGTAACATTTGCACAATCCTCAATATATCAGTCTTGCCACATTATTATGCCTTTCATTATATACAATGATAACATTCTGCAATTAGTGTATCACTCCCAGCAATAAGATGTCCGACCGTTTCCAGGTCTGTTTTACAGAACCTGCATTTGTCTGTTTCTCCCGCATGCTCAATGGATTTTGTAAACAAACAAGTACAGCCTCCCATCTGATATATGCTGTTTATGTGCAAATACAAAAAAGAAAACCAATGTACTATAATACGATAGAAAATTATGAAAACCTGTCTGCATATGCCAAGATACTAACAAGTTGATGAGCAACACTTCCATTTTTCTTTTGGGAAATACAGAAATAGGTTTATAAGGTTTGCAACCCCCTACAAGATAATGCTCAGAAATCTAAGTTCACTGCATTTTTGGCTAAAAAAACTGGTATTGTAGTACTTGCTTATACTCATCTGTAAGGAGTCGTTTCAGAATAGAGACTGCAGCATATGTTCACGATTGTTATATCACAATTAAAAACTTAACACATTTCTCCTAAACAGGGATGTTTTCTATCACTGGATTTATGCTTGCATTCATCCCATTTTTAGAGTTGCATGTAATGACCCATATTGCATAAAGATAAAGCTGTACACACATCTTTGTATGTGAAGTCACCAACTAAAGCATTCTGAATCTGAGAGTCGTGGTATGTATTTCTGAGAAATTTAATAGAATATTAATGGTTTTAGACTGTTTTGTACAACTACACAGCACAAGTAGTCCTATACAGCCTTTTGTGTACCCTGTGTTTTGTCATTCCATCCATTCATCCACAAGCCCCTTCCCCATTTTTGCACATGGGGTCGGTGTGTCGCTTCAACAGTGGCAATCATCTAGAGCCAAAGTTCATACTGCCAGGTGGCTAGCCCTGCTGCGGCTGTTGTTTCTTACCATGGACTTGCAGGCACATTCAAACCTATGGCCAATTTAGAGTGTACAGTTTCTATCACAAAAAATGTATACGTGTCATTTTTCTAAATGATTAACTGCTCCTACGTATGAAGCATATCACTACTTTTTATTCTTCTCAAAACAGAACTAAAATATTAATGGAAGAAATAAAAAGTGATATTTCTGTCATTTTAAAGTAAAACAAAACCACATATTTACATCCACATCCAGCAAAAACTGAGGGTAATGCTAATCAATGCTAGAAGTCTAAATCTCAAAATGCACTCACTCGAGGCACTCCTTAAAATGGAGAACATCGATATCTGTGCAGTGACTGAGACCTGGTTCAAGGCTCCAGAGTGCACCCCTGCACTACCAGGCTATAACTCATACCACACTTTTCGGCCGTGTAACCTGGACCGGAATACCAAAGGCGGAGGTGTGTCCATATTCATTATGGATATCCACCACCTCCAGGCTAGTTGCTCAGCATAATGCATTTTTCCACTCAAGTACTCTCATGGCTGCCTGTAAACTGAGCTTTGTTTAACATTAAGAAGCTCGTCTGGGTTGCCTTTGCGTACTGTTAGAAATCAGCTGTAAGAGTGTTGCTGATGTGTAACGGAGATCTCATTTGCCTATCTCGCTGATTCAGTAGCCTGAAGTTACTTGAAACATAATGCAAATAAGACATTAAACTAAATGTTAGAATTTATTAGAATTGTTAATTTGATCCAAGTAAAATTAATTAGAAACTGATCTCTATAGTAATCAGGGCGGGACTATGTAAATGGCGATGACATCACTGCTACATTACAAATCTCCTCGAGTGTTTGGGAAATTAACAGATCAAAAATTAATAGATTTGGCTTTACACAATATGAAGAGGAAATAAATAAAGAGGAAAGAAGTAAATATACATGTAAAAAAAAGAAGAGTTTTTCTTGAATGAGTAATGACTCTGCATTTAAATATATGTTTGAAATTGTTGGGTCTACCAAGTTTTACCTTACAATAGTGAAGACTATTCAATTGTTGATGAAATATTAAGACATGCTTCTTTATATAAAACCTTGCATAATTTGTTAGAAAGTAAATTTATATTTATTAATAATTGTTGGAGTCTTTCCATGGTTATATGAACTTACTGAGTTTGTGATAGACAGGAATTGCTTGAGTAGTATCTCCTCTGTCAGCCATCATCATTTGTAAATACACATCCCATTTCCATATGTCCTGCTTATGCTTATGATTATACTATTGTAATATTGTTACTAACTAGTAGCAGTAGGGAAGCATGTGAAATTACTATATAGAGGAGTGACAATCACATAGTGAGAGAAATGCTTTAGCAATTAGTTGCATGTAATATCTGTTACTATAAATACTTTAAATGTTGATCTACTACTGTACTGATTTATCCTGGTTAACACGGTTACGTTTACGTATCTTTAAATTATTGGAAATTTTACGTATTCAGATGCTCTTTGAGACCTTATTTGATAAATATCACCTATACATGTTCATTATCAAATTGTAAATTCTTTGCTTCTACAATAATTCATACAGAAGTGAGGATATGTATTTAAATTGCGCATATATTTTGGAGATGCATAGATATATTGTTGTTCGCTCATATCAATTAAGCTATAGAATTTCATAAAATACATACTCTGGAGCCTCAAATTGGACAAACTTATTCCAAAAAATTGGAAGTGATGGTTAATCTGACTGGATGTTTTTTTCCTGTCAGATTAGGAATGTTTTACATTCCATGTCAGTTAATGGATTTACTGATTGTTAAACGTTTAGCTTTAAACATTTTTTTCTTTTTTTAGGCCTCAGTCTGATATTAAATTGTATTTTATATTGGGAATCAGCACCTCGTGGCTAAAATATAACCTTTGTTATCACACCTATTACACTCTAAAGCTTTAAATAAATACGATGGATTTGATTTTTCTTTCCTTAAACGTTGAGTAAATTATCCAGGGAAAAGACTCAACCTGTTAAAATACTTGAAATTAAATAAAGCACAAGTAATATTTTTTACAAGAAACCCACTTCAAAATAAATTATAGTTTTAGTTGGAACCCGAACGAATACCTAAAACTATCCAACTCCTCATACACCAAAAAGACTAGAGGTGTTCTAACACTATGGAGGAAAAACATAATTTCTCCTCAAATTTTGTATAATTATGAAGATAAGGAAGGACTTTCATCAATTATAATAATAAAATTTAGAAATAGAATTTGGACACTGGTCAATGTCTATTGGTTTCTGGGAATTGGGGTAACAACAATAAAAAACACTTAGAACTCATCACTAACAATTCTAAGGGTAGTTTGATTTTAGGATGTGACTAATTGTTTGCTGAATGACTCAAACTACTAACAAGAGACCTTTTCGTATTTTTCCTATAGGGAAAAATCTTAAAAAATGGGTAGATAACTTACAGTTATTTGATTTATTTTATCAGAAATGATAATTCATTAGACTTTTCCCACTGTGATTTTAGATACAGGACTCAAACCAGAAATGATAAAGTATTTATATCCCAAGATCTAAAAACAAAAATATCATGCTTTACAATAGTCCCATGCCCTATGTCTGATCACAATGCACTTACTTATAATCTTCAAACAGCTTTTAAAAAACTATCTTTCACTAAAAGAATACCAGCATATATTACTAAATTGAAACAGTTCAAACCTTGGCTTGATACAGATATAGAATTGTTCTTAGATACAAATTTAACCAGTGAAGTAAATGTAGTAATACTTTGGCATTCATTGAAAGCCTATTTATATGGCAAAATGACTGCATGGTTTAATAATAAAATGAAAGAATGGGAGTCAGAACCATCTAATATACAAAAACAAATTGTATCAATTAATAAAGATAATACTAGAACCATTTCACACAAGAAAAATGAAATTGAATCCTTAAACAAAAAATTATAACAATATTTTAACTCATAAAACCAAATTGGCCCTAGAAAAATTTAAATTAAATTCTCTCTCTGTATCTCCAAAATATATGTGCAATTTAACAATGACAGTGAAAAGAAATTCCATTGAAAATAATATTGTGAGTATACTCCACAAAGGGAGAAATAATAAAAATGCTTCTGATAAAGTATCACTTCTCAGAACAGTACAAAAACAAAGACAACATGAATTCTCAGAGCATAGCTCGAACTTTCTGGAATTTAAGAATCTACCAGAGACTTTGATTAATGAGATTCAGAAACAAATCTCTCTAAAGGAAATTAAATGGGAAAATTCAAGAAAGCAAAAATAATAAATCACCGGGTATAGATGGTATTATTAATGAAATATATAAGCTTCTGCCACCCTCTGCTATATCACTCTTACACAAAGCCCTAAATGAATCTTATTTACAAGGTACAATTCCACCCTTGTGGAGATGCTCACTAATTACTCCCATATTAAAAGAAAATAAAGACTCCCATTTATGCAAATCATATAGACCAATTTCTTTGATTAACAATGACTACAAACTATTAATGTCTATACTAGTTAACAGATTTAAGAAATCATTAACCCATCTCATCTCAGAAGACCAAACGAGAATTATTTATAATAGACATACCCAAGATAATATCCAAAGAATTATAACTACTATAGATATCCTAAATAGAGACAAACAAGAGGCTCTTATAATCGCTCGATATTGAGAAGGCCTTTGACTCATTAAACTGGAATTATCTTTTTAAAATTCTAGAATTATATAAATTCCCCACACAATTCATTACTTTTATAAAAATATTTATTATAACAATTTAGCATATGTAAAATTAGGTCCATTTACATCACAATCAATTAAAGTTACTAGGTACCAAACAGGGATTCCCAATGTCTCAGATTTTATTTGATTTAGCAATATAACCCCTTTCTTTGGCAATTCAGTCAGATCTTAAAATTATAGGCTTAAATATAAATAATCAATTTAAATCCAAGATAATGTTATGTGCAGACGATATATTGCTTACTTTAATAAATTCCAAAGAATCCTTACAAGAATTAGATATGCTAGTCAAAAAAAGGTTACTATATTTCTGGTCTTAAAATTAGCAGCTCTAAATCTAATCATATGCTCTTAAATAAAACAATTCTAATGATAATACTAATTCAACTACTAATGAAATAATTGGGAAACAGGTTTCTTCTTTGAAGTATCTAGGGGTTGACCTATGTGAAAATATAGACCTAACTTTAAACACAAACTATAAAAACATTATAAACTCACTAAAAACTCTCATAGAGAAATGGAATAAATTACATCTAAAATTTGAAGATAGATTACAATGAATTAAAATGATCTTGTTGCCAAAAATAAATTACAGAGCTCTTTCTATTTCTGTATTACCCAGTAAAAACTCTTAGGAAAACAATTACATGCCTTTGAAAGTATGAATGAATAAAAAAAAAAAAAAAAAAAAAAAAAAACAGAGGATTACTGGCCTCAAACAGATGCCCTACACTGACTGTCTCAAAAAACTCCAGCTTTACTCCATAGCATATTGCCTACTCAGAGGTGATCTCTGCCTAACATACAAAGCTATGTCAAACCCAGAGCTGTTGGACATGCTACACCTAAGGAAATCTTAATCCCTCAGAGCTACATGCTCTAGGGACCTAAACCTTGTCACCACAATAAACAGGACATGCTGGAGGGAGACTTCCCATAGTCTGGAACAGGCTACCCATCTAGGTCAAGCAAAGTTCTTCATTAGCACTCTTGAAGAAAAATCTTGATGAGTGGATGGGAAATAGGAAATACACCCCGGGGATCACATCTGTGTCTCTGCTCGACAATGGCACAGGAAAATAACTTTCTTGGGTGGCCTAAGCCAGGGAACCTTGTTGGCTAGGCTTATGTCAGCCCTTGGGCCGATAGCCTAGTACCTACCTATGAAAATAAAACACAGTTTTTACTTTTTAGATGTGACTTGGTGCAAATAGCATTATATGCTTCTACAGAACTTGATAAATTGGCAGAGTGTGTTTCTTCCCCTTTTGCCTGAATGAACTGAGTGGCTTTTCTGTACAATGAAATTCTGTTTACAGTACGATTACCTTGAGCTTGACTCCAGTTATCTTCGAATAAAAAGTGTAATGGAGGCATCCTTTTTACCTTCATTATTTAGAATTTTGAAATACATACATCTTTACACACTTTTTTAAAAAGTTCGAACCCTAAGTTTACTATACATATTTATTTATTTATCCTTCAGAAAGGAGAAGTGGAATTCCAAAAGTTTATCTCATAGTGTCAAAGGATTGATTTATATTCATTAGGTCTACTCAAACGGTATGCTACCCAGATGCTCTAATGGAAATTAGAGGTCATAGACTAGGGACAATGATGGTCAGGGAAGAAACCACAGATAATACTTCTCTGCATAGCAGTCACCTACTACAGTCTCTCAAATGGTTAATGTAAAGAGGCAAGACAATCTGGAATACTTAGGAGATCTTAATGCAGGTAGTCAGTGTTATCAAGTTAGGACGGTCAACAAACCGGATATGTTAATAAGGTCCCCGATCAAGCCGTAACTAAGGCTAGTGGGACCATTGACACAAATGCTATTTATACCCGGAGGAATAACAGACGCTTACCTTTATTCAAAATGAAAATATGTATTTGATCACAGATTATGTACCACATAACAACGGGTATCATCTATGCTTCATAAATATTACTCAATATTGACTCTGGATGACATTCTCAGACAGGCAATGACACAGGGATTAAATGATACTTACCACAACACTATATCTTTTGCCTGATCACCTCATCTCTGATGGGTTAAAAGTCCTTAATGAATTACCTCACATGGGAAATTAACCCTTTGGCAACTGGTCAAATTGGCCTCTTGCAGCCCCAAACTGGCAACTACATTTGCATTTCCAGATCTTTTGACTGTAATGCAACTCCAACAGTATATGCGCTTATTTGGCCATGTACATACCCCAGTTATTCAGTTGATAAGTTCTAAACAGCAATGCTTTGCGAGTTAGAATACCTATAGGATATCTGTCACAATGCCCAGAGTGCAATTAACTAACTCTTTGGGAGTCGGAATGAAAGTCGGGGTAATGGCTAAAGATTTTAGTTTTGCACCATGTTCCACCAAATCTCCATCTTTAAAAGGTAATAAATGATTACAGCTAAATGAAGCATGGCTAGCTTTAAAGTTCAAATGGCCACTAGAAGCCTCACTTGGGAATTAATGTGGAAAAGCAGTTCCTTTAGAAATAATGACTGTGTATTGTGATTCATTTTCTCATTATGTTATATACTGCTTAAGTTTAAGCCATGGGACATGCATTTACTTTATTTTAGACTTTTTGCGTTGTATGTTTCTAAATACTTGAGCTAGAGAAGCAATAAATAAACATAGTGATTATTTTGCCTTACGTAGTTTAGATATGCTATATGAGTCGGGTGGCATAAGGGTACATGGTTTAGTTAAGAGTTAATATAACTTTAATGTGTTTCCCTTATTTAAACACCAGTTAATATCAACTAAGCAGGTTATAAAAAGTCTGTGCTCTGATAATGTAATTTCCTAGAAGGCTTACAGTGGCTATAAAAAGTATACAAACCCTTGTTAAAATGCCAGGCTTTTGTGATATAAAAAAATGAGACCACAATAAATCATGTCAAAACTTTTCCCACCTTTAATGTGACCTATAACCTGTACAATTCTTAAACAAATCTGTTAGGGGAAAAATATAAAAAAAAAAAAAAAACTAAACTTTGCTGAAGCATCTTTTCATTTAATTACAGCATTTTAACAGGGGTGTGTACACTTTTTATATCCATTGTATACAAGCAAAAACTACCAAAAGCAAACCTTATTTCAATAATGCTTGATATCAAAGTTTTTTCAGAACTGCGTTTGCTGACACTTATATTGTGAAAAAAATAATTTTGAAGAACTGAAGGTAAATAAAGGGACTGCTTACAAAAAATATTGTCGATTTTTCCTGTGGGAAGGGCATTTATAAGACAATTTAATAAAACACTTTGAATTACATAATGCCTCATAAATCACGCTGCAAAAAAACTTAGAAACTGTTTCTAAATGCATTCCAGTAATTGTTACTTTATTATCATGTAGTAATATCAGTTAGTAAGGGTCTGAAACTGTTGACTGTCAGTACTTGCAGCCTGAAAAATAAGGTCACCTTAAAGGGGCAGTCCCAGGGACTTTTTGTTTGGATTCAGCCTTTGTTTACATTTCAGGTTAGTCTTTCTGAGCATGCTCACCTTTGGTTGACGGGGTGGGGGAAGTGTGTCTGAAGGACGTTTCGAAGGTGTTAGCCAAATTTCATCTCAAACTGCAGTTGTACTGACAACAGCCCTCCTTGTGAGCTATTCATTAGTTTAATCTGTGCATTTTACCCATTGAGAAAAGTAGCCCTTCGGGCATTTTATGACCTGACTTGCTGCTGCTACCTTTTCTCTGGGTTTTTCATATTTGATAGAGTCTTCTCTTTGTTTTTCAGTCTTCTAGTAAGCACATAAGTAGCACAAGGCTTTTAAAACATTAGTAAACAGAGTTTTTTTTTTCTTTCATTTCATATTTTATTCTGTGGTGATTGTGAATCCTGGCCATCTATAACAAATTTTATGACATGGCTTCTACCTATAGAAAGCATCTGAGTCAGGCAAAGATGTAGTGGAAACCATATTTCTCTTTCTTTCATGTTTTACTCTATTCTGATTTTTGAATATTAGCCTGGTGTGGAGACTTTCTTGACCTGCTAGTAATTCCATAGAAAGCAAATGTGTGACAGAAGGTTGGATCATTAGTATACACCCTCTTATGTTCCTTTTTCAGCTTCTAGCTCGATATGTGCTGATTTTTGTATACTATTAGACAAATGCACTATTTTATGAGTGGGCTGCTTGTACATCTGTAGAAGCACGAGTGATGCAAAATTTAAAAATTAGTATACACTGATGTCCCTTTTCCCTGGCACAGCTTTCTTTATTTTAAATATAAACCATGAGCTGGGGGCACAGTTCCCCAATCCAAGTCCGAGAGGAACACAAATCCAAATATTAGTTTATCCTGGGAGCTGAAACAAGACTGGAACTGTGGATTTACAGGATATTTAAAAGGAAAATGACACTGTGGGTGGTAATGAAAGTGACATGTCAAACTGGGCATGACTTCTGTCAGTTTAACTCGAGCTTTAATTTTAAACACCAGGATTGCCCCTTTAAAGTGTTCTGTCATGTTTTCATGACTTACCTGTTACACCACTGTATGTGGCGTATAAAGTGCCAAACTGCATTTTCGTTATATCAACATTTTGGGGCATTTAAAAAAAACTTCTTAAAATTAAATTTCCCCAAATCAATGACACTGAAATTTAACAATGATCTTTAACCTCAGTAATATCAACTTAAGGAAAAATGTGAGAGGCATCCATTGACTTTAATGGATGGAAGTTGCACATGCACAAAGTGACGTCCATTGAAGTCTATGGACAGCCACCTTACATAAGTCAGACAGGGAAAGGTTAAATTTATTTAGGTCATGGATTCAATAAAAATTTACAAAGCGTTTTTTGGTACTTTTTACAATACTTCTGCAGAAACTAGTCCACGAACCACTGTAAGGTGGTATTCAGAGTCTGTTTTTTGTTGTGGAGTGGACTACCTTTGTATTACAGGGTCTGTGAAGGGGAAGACAAACATTTGAGGAAACCCACTTCCTGTTTTACACATGCACCGTTGAATTGTCATGCCTGCTGTTGTTCTGACAAATGGATTCTTTTGAGTGTATGGAAGGAAGCCTTCAGAGAAGGCAAAGACAGACCATGAGATGATCATTTTGGTCACTTTTTTTTGGCGGGGGACAATTTGTAAAGACATCTTCAGGTGAAAATTTTAAAAAGCTGCTAACAGCCACAAAGTACAAGCAGCAGCAAACTTTTACAATGTTCCGCTAAGTATTACTGTAAATGGTGACATGAAATGGTGGAGGTAAAGGGGGTATGTGCAATGAAACATTACTTTCTCATATATTTAAGTCACACACCTGCCTACACGCACAAATTCTTACAGAAAACATGGTTTCTGTGCTTCTCAATACTTTCTGGTAGGAGTTTACACAACGAGAAGCAACCAGCATTAACAGGAAAATCTGGATGCGATAACACGCAAGTACCATTTTTAATTAAAAAATGGCTCATATAAATTTGGATATACTTTTGCAAACTGCATTGTGGGGTTTAACTCACCAGATGCAGTCCTGTATTGTGACAAAATATTTTAAATTAAATCTCTAGTTGTGTTCTTGTAAACAAAAATGTATTTCTGTAACAGACTACAGGTCAACCTTCTTTTGACTTGCTTTTATAAAATTACTACACAGAATACCTCAGGAATTTAAAGAGGCACAGACTCCACTAATCTGCTGGAACTCATTTAGTGTTGTCTAAGTAAAGGGCATACTACCCTTGCCGCTCTTTTGAACTTCAATACCATATATGCACTAATATGGACAAAGCTGAACTGAAAGTAGTTGTGTCTGTGAATTAACAAAAGCATTGGTCTCTCACAGCCTCCTCATTCTTCCACTTACTGTGTATGGATTAAACAAGGTCATTAGCAACTGTTTTTACAATTACCTATAGCAACAAATAGCGTGTTTATAAATAATCCATCAGTTGCACCCTCAAATGTTCTGACAAATACATCTAAGCTTCATTATATGGGGCCTCTTTTCCTTATTTATAAATTCAATACAAATCCACAAGAATTGCATTAAAGAATTCTTTACACTGATTTTTTTATCCATACACACATCTGACAGCTACTTAATGACCTTAAGTACAGTGCTGGGCTATGATCTTGCTTATATTCATAACTACCATCATAAATACTCAATATATATATTTTTTCCAGTATCCAGGGCAATGTGGTCCATGTCAGAAACAGTCAAATCAGTAAAAATAGCAAGGATTTCTTTTTCATACATGTCAGAGTACACATGGACCCATGTTCATATTTTCAGACCTCATAAGCAAACGTTGAAAAGATGATGATTATGATTTTCTGTGCATGCTATTCGTCAGCCTCACTTCTAACTAACCATGATGCCAGGAAACAACTGATAAAAATAAGTCTACCATCGCTTCCAGAATTAATGGGAAACAAAGAAAACCAGAGTGAAAATTCTGCCACATAAAATTCTGGCAGTTTAAAACTGGATCACCCAGGAGGAGGTTACCAATGCGCCAGTTTCACAAAGGTCTGCTCTCTTCTCTCTGTGTCACTCTTGACTGGTTAAGTAGCCTACAAACTAATGTATCTTGTTCAGTAACTCATACAACTCTAAAAAGGTGTCCCTATAACACTCCAGTCACTCATTATAAACCAAAATGCAACAGGTAGCTTGTAGTCACTCACTCCCAGCTGGAAGCACAGTATTCATGCCCCAACCACTTAACTTTGGGTTACAATTCCACCTAACATAAAGACTTTGCCAATTTACATTCACATTCCAAAAGTCTTTATCAGATATTTAGTACAGGAGTCTCATCACACACAGTGTAATGACAAAACCTGAGATAAGAGCTTAAGACTACCTTATAGCAGTGTTACTATAGAAACAGTAACATTTTAATAAAACATGAAGTCCAGAATAGATTGTCACTGCACAAGTGATGCACATTCACATATGCATATTATTGGTCCTCAAATATCCAGATACTTCCATATCCAAAGTGATGTAGATATTATTCAAAATATATGTTGCTGCTCTAATATCCAGTCCTTCTCTACATTTGCACAACAATCCCTGTTCTAATATTTTGATACACTGCTTAAGTATAGTCTAATTTTACAACTGTTATGCTTTTACTGTAACATATAACAATGCTACAACTGTAAGAGAACTGTTGATGTCCTGTCCTTGCAGGTGCGGACATTTAAGTATTACAACTTGCTTAATATTAAAAAACGTTTACTTTTAAGGCTTCATTATGGTGGCAACGTTAATATTATAAGTAACTCTTCTTAATTTTTCTTCCATCTGGTTTAGTATACACATATCCAACTACCAGACAAAATATGTTTACATTTCCTCAACAAACAGTGCACCATACAGACTTAGAAGCCATACAAAGAACTAGTTTTCAGAGATTTATGTTCTAATAAACCATCACTCTTCAGCAGAATACTCCCTCAGCAGGCACAGCTGTAAGTCTGAAATTTCAGCAGGTAAATCAAATATAATTGGGCATCAAATACCTTTAAATCGTACTCTGAGAAAACAGTCTTGTTCACTACATCATTCAAATGATTATTAAAGAAAGTGTCTGTTTTAAGAACTCTAGTGGCCCATGCAAGAGTAACATAAAGGGCTAATATACAAGGTTTCATGGCAACAAGAGAAAATTCTTCACAAGATGCTGCACGTAACAAAGGCACTCTGTTATATAACTCAAACCATATGAAATCAAACTACTGCTGATTCAACTAACTAGAAAAATAAAATACATTTTTAGTCTATAAAAAGCATGTACTAAACACTTTATGCCCACTGATGCAGATAAAAGATACTTGATACTTTTAATATGAGATGAAAATACGGTAAGGCACATCCTTATTGCATAAAACAGTAAAGCTGTCACATACACATGAATATGGCATATCCTACTTAAATGGAATGAAGATCTTGTTTTAATACATACTAATGACTAGACCTCACCACATGAGAAATCTCTCACTAGGTACAAATATCTAAAGTTCCCTGGACCTTCCTATTTAACTCAAACAGTACAAAGTTAACCGAACAGCTCAACTCCGGATATGTGCATCTTAGTAGTGGTTCACAAACTCATCTTAACAGCTGCTAGACAGAATCTAGCCAGAACAAGTACTGAATGCACAGGAGAATCAATGTCTAAAGAAAACTAGCACAATGAGATGCATTGTGGGGCTTTCAGTTTCTCTGTGGTGAGTTTCAGCATAAAATATTTTATATAACTGCTTAGCATTTGTTAAACAATATGTTAACATCAGCATCTGTATTAAAAGTGTCACAAGGTAATACTTACAAAAATGCATGGATAAAAGAATAAAGTTCACACTTAAAAGCAGATCTTCAAAAGAACTGGCAGTTGCACGTTTCAATGAAGTGAGATTCATAAAGTTTCAAAAAAAAGAGAGCATAGCAGAAAACGGCCTTCTTGACTAAAGGCAGCTTCTGCCTATGGGTTGAACCTTGTTTTTTTGTACAGATGGGCAGAAAAGTACAGTTTTGTACCTACCATAAATGTAGATGTCCGAGAGGTATGCATCTGCAGTCCTAACATATGGGTTGTCCTGCCTCAGGCAGCCCTTCGGTCGGCCGGATTCCAAAGTCTGGGTCTGGCCTCGGCTGATGTCGCACTTCACCCGACGTCATAGCTGCTGTGAATTGGGTATAAAGGCATCAGCCGACGCCATTTTCCTCAGTGTTTCTTGCCCCAGATGCCAAGTGCCCTCTAGGAAGGCTAAATTTGGATGAATGCAAATGATTCCAAACAGTAGAGAGCAAACAAAAATAAACATGTATATACATATACAAACAAATACACCATAATAGATTCCTCCAGCTAGCTACAAGATGGGCAAATACCCTAGGAGTACCACAGAGGGGAAGGAGGGTGGGTAATCCTGACTGCAGATGCATACCTCTCGGACATCTACATTTATGGTAGGTACAAAACTGTACTATGTCCTTCAAGGATGCATCTGCAGTCCTAACATATGGGTAGAATACCATAGCCAAACTGGGGGAGGAGGCACTAAGATGATTATGGTGCAGTTAAGATCCCTTGCAAAACAGCAGTTGCAAAACCTGCTCGGGATCTGGAGTATAAAGGTAGATTATAATGCTTGGCAAATGTATGCATGGAGCTCCAAGTAGCAGCTTCTAAAATGTCCTTGGTAGCCACTCCTCGTAAGAAAGCTGTAGTAGTGGCGGTAGCTCTTGTGGAGTGAGGTCTGATGTTTTCTGGAGTTGTCTTTCCATTAAAAGAGTAACAAAATCTAATGCAATTTCCTATCCATTTTGAGATTGTCTATTTTGAAATTGCTTTTCCTTCCATTCCTGTTGCATATGCTACCAGAAGCTGGTCAGTTTTTCTATTGTTCTTGGTTCTGTCCAGATAGTAGCGCAATTGCCTGTGCACATCCAAGGTATGTAGTAGTCTTTCCCCCCTGTTCTGTGGGTTGGGGAAGAATGTTGGTAGGTGGATTGCTTGGTTCAATGATACCCTGGAGACCACCTTTGGCATAAAAGTAGGGTTAGTTCTCAAGGACACTCTATCCTGATGGAAGATAAGGAAGGGCTGTACTGCCATTAATGCCTGTAATTCAGAAACCCTTCTTGCTGAAATGATTGCAAGCAGGAAAGCAGTTTTCCAAGATAAGAACTGTAATTCTGCTGTTGCTGCTGGTTCGAAAGGGGGAAGTGTTAACTTTTCCAGCACGAAGTTAAGGTCCCATGTAGGCAAAGGTGGCTTCCTTGGAGGCTTTACATTTTTAATTCCTCTCAGAAACTGCCTGAGTAGAGGATGAGAGAAGACTGGAGGATCCATGTTGTATTCTGCTGAAATTGCTGATGCATGAATCTTAATGGAGGAGTAAGACAGGCCATTGTGGAAAAGTTCTGCTAAATATTCCAGGATGTTAGCTATGTTTGCCAATGATACATTTTCTCCTTTTGTTGCACTCCAAATGAGGTATTTTTTCCATTTGGCTGAATAAGTCTTCCTTGTGGAGGGTCTGCAAGCCTCCAGGATAATGTCTTTAACCCTCTGAGATAAATCTGGGTTATTTTGTTTTATGTAATATTCCAAGCAGCTAGCTGCAGTGTTTTCAAGTTTGGATGTAGGATCTTGAAGTTGTTCTGTGTTAGCAGTAAAGGAACTAGAGGTAGAGGCCATGCGTGTGTCCGAGACATACTCCTCAGTAGCGGGTACCAATGCTGCCTCGGCCAGTCTGGAGCTATCAGGATGATCCTTGGGTGATCTTCTTTGATCTTCAGTAGCACTTTGTGCATCAAAGGAAGAGGTGAGAATGCATATGCTGTCAGGTTTTCCCAACTGAAGGATAGGGAGTCCACCTTCCAAGCAAGTGGGTGGTATGTCCTTGTGCAGAATTTCCTCAATTGGTGGTTGTGTGGGGATGCGAACAGGTCTATTTCTGGTAGTCCCCATTTCTTTGTAATGGATTTGAAGATGTCTGGATGCAGCCTCCATTCGTGGGCATCCGTGGTAGTTCTGCTTAAGGTGTCTGCTAGCATATTTTCTTTTCCTGGCACAAATATGGCCTGGAGCTGAATGTTGAGGTTCAGGGCCACATTCCACAGGTCCATTGCCATCCGGCATAGAGGATATGAGTGTGTGCCTCCCTGTTTGTTGATATACCACATGACTGTGGTGTTGTCCGTCCTTATCAGCAAATGACCCTGTTGAAGAAACGGTCTGAATTGCCCGTTTCACTGCCAGCATCTCTTTTTGATTTATGTGTAGGTTCAGCTGGTCTTGTGTCCATAGGCCTTGTATACACTTGTCCACCATGTGTGCCCCCCCAGCCTAGGTCTGAGGCGTCCATGGTGATAATCTGGCTTGGGTGAGGTTTGTGGAAAGGCAGTCCTCTGTTCAACTGACAGGCCTGAGCCCACCACAGGAATTCTTGTTTCAGGCATGGAATTATTGGAATCTGGGCTTCTAGACTGTGCTTGTGTTGAGACCATATATTCCTTAGGTACCATTGCAACTTCCTCATATGCAGCCTGGCATGTGGAATCAATATTATGCAGGATGCCATGTAACCCAGGGCTTGCAGGACTTTCCTTGCTGTAAGCTGGTTCTGTGTTGTTAATGCCATGAAATAGAGTGGTAGTTGCTTTTGCTTTTCTGCTGTGAGAAATGCCATCTGATTTGAAGTGTCCAGTTCTGCACCCAAGAATGTTATCCTTTGGGATGGTACCAGCCTTGACTTTTTCATGTTGACTGTGTATCCCAGGGCTTGCGGTAGTTGTATAACCTTTTCCAAATCTTTTGTTAATTTGGTCTTGTTGTCCGCTTGTATTAGGCAGTCATCCAGGTATGGATAAATCTGAATTCCCTGAAGCCTGCAATGAGCAATTACTGATGCCAGGCATTTCGTGAATACTCTGGGCGCAGTAGATAAGCCAAAAGGCAATGCTGAGAATTGATAATGCTCTGATCCTGCAAGAACTCTGAGGTATCTTCTGCAATTTGGTCGTATAGGGACGTGCAGGTATGCCTCCTTGAGATCTAGAGTCACCAGCCAAGACTCCTTGCCCAGCATGGGAAGAAGTCGCTGTAGGGTCAGCATTTTGAATTTTGGAACAATGAGATGTGTTCAATGCGGACAGATCGAGAATAGGCCTCCATTGGTTTTCTTTCCTTGGTACCAGGAAAAGTCTGGAGTAAAATCCTTGTCCTTGTTCCATAGGCGGCACCTTTTCTATAGCTCTCATCCTTAGTAAGTGGTTGATTTGTCCTAGAGCGTTTGTTTTTTGGTTTGGTGGTAGGTTTGGCATTCCTCTCTTTTTTGGAAGAGTGTGGAAGTGAAACCTGTAGCCTTTGTCTATTGTCTGTAAAATCCATTTGTCTCCTGTAATGTAATGCCAGTTTACGGAAAATAAGGCTAGCTTTCCACCTAAGGGTGCTTCCAGTTGTTCCCTGGTAGGCAGTATCAGAGTCAAGTCATTGTGTCTGTCCTGTGGAAGTGGTAGTAGCTGGGTCTGTGGCAGTACTTCTCTGGTTGTTAGGCTGCCACTGATGTCCCCTGTAGGCACCTCTGGATTGACCTCTGCCTCTTGGGTGCCTATTTCTGCCTCTCTGTGCTCTGGAGGTGTCTGGAAAGGACCAATTCTTCGAAGGCCAATTTCTACTAAACCTCGGAGGCTGGACCTGTAAGAAATCCTTGACTGTTTGGACAGATTTAGGTTCATAGGTTCATAGGTTTATACTAGGCTATCTATCTGCCCTAATTTACTCATATAAGCCATTATACATTATTTCACCTTATAATAAATACAATTGAGTATTTTAAGATGATGCAAAAAGTAAAAGAGAGGTAAAAACACAAGTACAGTAAAAGCAGATGAAATTTTTTTTTTTTTTTTTTTTTTTTTCTTAAAAAGTTCTGAGATCAAACAAAAAGATTTGAGTGCTGAAACTAAACTTATGGCTAGTTATAAAGAAATAAACAAGCTAGAAAAAAACACAAGGCAGGAAATAAGCTTAATTTTTTTTTTTTTTCTATTCCCAGATGCTACACATTCCTTCAACACTCCTTCATACACAGTTTAAATCAATTTAAATACTGTATTTGCTGTGCAGGGGAGCCAAACAAACTTTGTTTCTCCATGGGAGCATCTAGGAGCTTTGACTTTACATGGTCTGGTAAGGATTGCTCTTTTAACCTTGCATGCCTTCTGGTCACTGTTCCAGTCATAGCTGATCTAAAGGAAGCCTCCAGTGCATCATAGCCGCATTTTAAGGAATGATTACTGACCTGCTGAGTGTTATGTACCAAATCCTGAAGGGACTTTCGGTCTATAGGTTCAGGAGAGGACAGTTTTTTATTTAGCTGGTCTAACAAAAATTCCTGATACTGAATCATGTGGAATTGACAGTTTAAGGCCCTAGCCGAAAGAGTAGCAGAAGTATAAACTTTTTTACCCCATCTCTCTAATGCTCTAGATTCTCTTTCAGAGGGGAGGGGGTTTTTGGCAGAGGCAGCTGCTACAGCTTTGGGGCCCTGTGAAATGGTTTCAGGATCTGCAATAGGAGCCTTATACAAGTGAAAATGTGTGTCCGGGACCCTGTAATATCTGTCGGGCTTAGCAGGGGCCAGGGGAAGAGAGTCAGGGGCAGTACAGGCATCATTAAATGCATCATCCACAACTGTTAGTACTGGAGGAATGGCTAAAGGCCTATGCTGTGGTAAATGTAAAAAGGTCCTTAGCCTTTTCCTTGAATCTGAAAAATCCTGGCCCTGCCATTGAAATTGCTCTCTCATAGCATGTAAGGTTTCCCCAAAAGAAAATTCCTCAGGAGGAGAGGCAGAAGGAATGGAGTCTTCTGCATCAGAATCCTCATATGGAGAATAAGGGCCTTCTGGAGGATTTGAGTTTTCTGAATCATCCGAGGAATAGTCTGTAGAAACTGGATCCAGGGGCTCTGCTCTAGGCCTCTTCTCTGGAGGGGGTTGAGAGGCCCTGTCTGGGTGAGGTTGGGATCCCCTGATCAAAGAAATGAGATCCTCAGCCAGGCTGAGCATTTGGGAACTAGAGGTAGGCCTGTGTGAGGGGGTTTTAGCAGGCAAGACCTTAGAAGATTTAGCTGCTTTAGCCCTAGAAAAAGCCTTGATAGACATAGATGCAGGGGGCCTAGCAGCTCCACGTGCAGGGGTGGATATGTCTAAAGGAATAGTATCTGATAAATCCTGGGTGCCTGCTACAGCAGGAGAAATTTCAGTAGCAGATTCAGCCATGCTGTGTGAGGCCTTGGCTGTCGGAGGCAAGCTTTCGGCCGAAGGAAGAACCGAGGACTCGGTTTCAGCCGAAACAGAGACACTCGCAGTTGGCTTAACCGTGGTTTCGGCCGAAACCGCGGACCGCGAGTGTCAGTCCTTTTCCTTACGCTTTTTAGCTAATTGTGAAGTCGGAGTCTCCGACGGCATTTTGTAAGCAAAAGCGGGACCAAAAAACTCCTCTGCAAACTCCGACCGACGTCTAAGTGTTCGTCAGTTGAAGGAAGCACAGGCTAGACAAGCTGATATGTCGTGGTCGGCTGAGGCAAGAAAGAGTCCCCAACGGGGTACTTAGCTTTTTAGAAGTCTTCGGTAGTAGAAATCTCTGGATCTGACCGACCGGCACTTGTGAACAGCTTCTGCTTCGGGCACCGCACGGCAAGAAAGACTGAGGAAAATGGCGTTGGCTGATGCCTTTATACCCAATTCACAGCAGCTATGACGTCGGGTGAAGTGCGACATCAGCCGAGGCCAGACCCAGACTTTGGAATCCAGCCGACCGAAGGGCTGCCTGAGGCAGGACAACCCATATGTTAGGACTGCAGATGCATCCTTGAAGGACATCAGTTTTTACTAATACACAGAGTTGTGTAACAGATTACATAAACACAATTTCCTTTTCATTATACTAGAACAAGTATCACCATCTCCTAGGAAAGGTCCCTGGAAAACAATATTGGAATCTAAGGAATATTGGTGGCAAGTTTTGTTAAATGCCACACAATTCCCTGGTCTCAATGACTCAACATCTATCAAGTATTTTAAAGCTTAATGCTTATAATAGATAGGCATAATAGTATGCTTATATTAACTAACAATCTGCATTCAAACTGGAACCTTAGTTTGAGAGACAGCCTTACAAGACTATCTGCAAATATATAGAGCTGAGTATATTTTTCTGTATTATTCTGTATTATAGAGCTAAATTGTTGCTTAGATATCGGTTGTCTTACTGCTCTGCAAATATATACAGATCAGTATATATTTTTTGGCTTTATAATTTGCACATTCCTCACATCTGTGTTGAAACTGTTTTCCCCCCCCCATTTCCTGCCTTGTCTTCAGCTGATATAATTGGCTTTATAGCTGGTGTGTGTGCCCTGTTAACTAACGATCTGCACTCAAACTGGAACCTTAGTTTGAGAGACAGCCTTACAAGACTATCTGCAAATATATAGAGCTGAGTATATTTTAAATTGTTGCTTAGATATCTGTTGTCTTACTGCTCTGCAAATATATAGAGATCAGTATATATTCATTGGCTTTATAATTTGTACATTCCTCACATCTGTGTTGAAACTGGTTTTCCCTACTCCCCCCTCCCTGTTCTTGGTTGTAGTTTAAATTTGATGGCTTTTGCAGTGCCCGCCCCACTGTAGATTTGATCTAGGACACTCCCCCAGTCCCATCTCTTTACCGCATTCTACCTAATAAACCCTTTCTGCACTTGCTTTTAGTCCTTTTTAATTTAATTACATTTTTTCAAATGGTGTGTGGACTAATATTGCTACATACTCAAGTGTGCCAGCTTCCACTGCATGAGAATTGTTTTTACTACTGCTTTTGCTACTTTTCTGAAAAAAAAAAAAAAAAAATGATCTGCTTTTACTGTATGTGTGTTTCTTCCTTGCTTTTGCGTCATCTTAAAAGTACTCAGTTGTATTTATTACTGCTTGGTGTAACTCATTCTAAGCCTTTTAGTTTAAACACTTGGGCTTCAGACCAGTTGTTTTACATTAAGAGGGTTTGTGGTCTGCACTGTAGTGGCAGAACAGGTAGCTTACATCCTGCTAAGTTGGGAACTGCTGATTGAGGGCTCAGTGTCTGTTATTCTAAAAGTGTATTAATTCTGGTTTAAGCACTTGGGCTTTCAGGCCAGTTATTTTACATTAAGAGGGTTCATGGTATGCACTCTTGTGGGAGGAGAGGCTGGACTCTGGCCTTCTGCGCTGGGAATTTCTGGTTAAAGGCTTATAGTGCATGCATATCTGAACTGCTTCTTACTGAAATTGGTACACCTTGTTTGCTGTAGCATAGACTAGATCCAGGCCTGCTGAATCTAGCTTTGTTTGTATAACTTGAGCACTAATCCAGGCATTCTTTAAAGTATTCAATTGCATTTATTACTGCTTGGTAGTAACTTGATTAAAGTGTAGCTATCATTCTAAGTCTTTTGGATTAAGCACTTGGGCTTCAGACCAGTTTTTTTACATTAGGAAGGTTTGTGGCATGCATTTTGGTGGCAGGACAGGTAGCTTACATCCTTCTAAGTTGGGTACTGCTGATTGAGAGCTCAGTGTCTGTTATTCTAAAAGTGTATTAGTTCCGGTTTAAGCACTTGGGCTTCAGGCCAGTTATTTTACATTAAGAAGGTTCATGGTCTGCACTCTTGTGGGAGGAGAGGCTGGACTCTACCCTTCTGAGCTGGGAATTTCTGGTTAAAGGTTTATAGTGCCTGCATATTTGAACTGTTTCTTACTGAAATTGGTACACCTTGCTTGCTGTAGCATAGACTAGATCCAGGCCTGCTGAATCTAGCTTTGTTTGTATGCTTGTTGTTTGTTTGCTTGTTATTTCCCTGGAATGCTAATTCCACCTAAAACGTGACTTTTCAGCGCTTCTGTGGATCCCTAGTGATATCTGCGTTGCTTACTGTACTTATTTCCTTGTTTCACTTGAAAGAAAGTTACTGCTTGTCGTTTTTGCATTTAAGTTACCTGTAACACATTGCACTTAAGTTACCTGGCACTTGCTCACTAAGCAATTATATAAATCAGGACTAAAAAATTAAAAGCACTACACCCTCACAAACTCCCCTTGAGTACCTTGTTCCCCACTGGCCCTTGTTTGCAATTATAAAGGAATTCCCAATACTATTCTAGCATGTCCAAAGGTCAGTTGTCAATCTCCTCTCTGGTCCAGCTGGTGAATCTGGGAATCTTGAGGCAATGTTACAACTGCCTCATGTACACAGACAACCCTCTCCTCCTCCAAACAAATTCCAACACATGTGAGAGATGCAACCATATTAGCCAAACTGGAGGCTAAGCTCTCTCAACTCAGTACTGGCATAACCAGTCAGGAGGAGAAGGAAACCACACTCACTACAATTCCAGTCTCACATAGACCTACCACGACAGCAAACCAAACACAATCACACAAAAACATACTCAGAGGCTCTAAATAAAGATCTGCCTAAGCAGCAGAGACCTCCAAAGCAGACACCCAAGCAACCGCTACCCCAAAACAAAACACGTGCAACACATATCTCTCAAAGCCAGTGTGCCGAACAGTCACAGCCCTTAAGGATAAACAACACACCTGATACACTTGTAATAGGTGACTATCGTCGGCACACTGACGTCCTGCTCACCAGGCTGAACAAGGAGAAGGTCATGGTGAGCAGCCTGTCTGGCGCTAGTATCCGCCACATAACACAAGCACTCAGGTCACTCCAAGGCAAGTACAAATATGACTCAGTCATTGTCCATGCTGGTGTGAATGACCTGAGACGTACCTCCCTGGACTACATGAAAAGAGACAGAGGAGCTCTCTGAGCATGCAGCCCAGGCCAGTATGACCCTGACTTTGAGTAGCATCTTACCCTCACCAAGAATGATGCCACAATATGAAGACAAGATGATCAATTTCAACAATTGTCTTAAGTATTGGTGTCATTCAAAGGTGATCCAATGCCTGTCAGCCTGGGATGATATGCTCGACAAGCCACGATGCTTCGCTAAGGACGGCTTGCACCTGTCACCCCTGGGCTTTCGGATATTGGAAAAGGCTCTTGCTACCCCCATAGTGCCTATTTTAGGCAAGACAAACCCACCTCCATAGGTATCACAAGGGATAAGAAACTAAGAGTAATGCTACTCAACGCCAGAAGTCTAAACCTCAAGATGCACACACTCGAAACTCTCCTTAGCATGGAGAACATAGATATCTGTGCAGTAACAGAAACCTGGTTCAGGGCTCCCGAGAGCACGCCAGCACTACCAGGTTATACCTCTTACCATGCTTTTCGGCCCCAAAACTTGGACCGAACTACAAAAGGAGGGGCAGTACCAATATTCATCAAAGATACCCACACCTCCAGGTTGGTGGCACAGCACGAAGCATCAGAGACTATCCATATGCAACTAACAGTGGGTAAAACTGCCTTCCAGTTTATAGCCTGCTGCAGACCACCCTCCCAAACCCAAGAACCCCACTTGGCCTTCCTAAGAACCCTGGAAAATATGAAGTTCTCTCCAAACACCATTATATTGGGCGACTTCAACTACCCAAACATAGACTGGGAGCTCTACTCTAGCTCCAACACCCTAGCCCAAAGGTTCCTAGAATTCATAAACTCAAGTGCTATGGAACAACTTGTTACCACTCCCACAAGAGGGGAAAACATACTGGACCTGATCATCACCAACATGGGGACTATGCTCCAGACCAGAAGTGTATCCCTCACTGGTTAGATCAGACCATAAACTAATCCAACTGGATATTCACATCCCACCCCCTGCCCAGAAAACCAGTGAAAAACTTCTCTAAAGCAAATTTCACACTCCTCAAAACCAAGGTGGAATCCTTCAAAGCCCCCGGGCCTGTGGAAAATATGGCCCAGACCGCAGAATCCTTTATAAATGCATTCTATGAACACCTTCAGGAATGCATGGATCATGCAATCCCAAATAAAACCAAGACCCAATCCTCCAAAGGCAGACGTCCTGTCTGGTGGACCCCAGCCATAAACAAACTATACACAACAGGAGGAGGAAGCTACTACATGATAGAGCAAAATTCCAAAAAGGGAAGGCATCTCTGATCAGTATTAGCAAAAAACTACGGGCACTCATAAAATCGTCTAAGGCCAGCTTCGAGAGAAAAATTGCACAGGACACTAAGGATAATCACAAGGCTTTCTTTAGTTATGTTAGGAACCTGGGTGGGAATTCCCATATATGCTCAGAATTAGTCCAAAATGACAAAAAATACACCGAACCCACAGACATTGCCAACATCCTAGCTGACAGGTTCAGCGCAAACTTCTCCCGCCCCTCCCACCAAAAGGGCAAATATCTATCCCAGCAGAGTGCTGCCCCCCCTGATATCTCAGATGCTCAGGTAAGAGCCTCCCTCTCTAAAGCAAAACACACAGCATCAATGGGACCAGACGGTGTCCCGGGCTGCGTCCTACATGAACTCCAAAAAGAGCTAAACCCAAACATAAAACTACTGTTCAATCTCAGCCTTACTACAGGATATGTACCCAAAGAGTGGCATACAGCAACAGTGGTCCCTCTCCACAAAGGTGGTGCCTCAAACGGATCCTGGAAACTATCGTCCCATAAGCCTGACTAGCTTGGTCTGCAAAGCTATGGAAAGGATCATCATGGACCTCATAAATAAAGATACTGGGACCTACAGACACTGGATCCTACCCAGTTCGGCTTTGTCAAGGGCAGATCCTGCCTCTTAAACCTGGTCGACTTCTTTGAAACCATCACCAAGGCCATTGATGAAGGGAAGGTGGTCCACACAGCCTACCTGGACCTTGCAAAAGCCTTCGATACAATACCCCACTCAGGCATTATAGATAAGCTCACCAGCTTAAATATAAACCCCTATGTCACTAGATGGGTTGCAAAACTGGCTCAAGGACAGAACCCACATGGTTAGAATTGCTGGAGCCATGTCAGACTCCAAACCAGTTACAAGTGGCATCCCACAAGGCTCAGTCCTGGGACCTCTCTTGTTCGGTATATATTTCTCGGAGGTACAGGCCAACACGGAAGGACTGTGGCTGACTAAGTTCGCAGATGACTGCAAACTGGGTGCCATAATCGACTCTCCAGCCGACACAAGCATCTTCCAAAAGGGCCTCAAAGAAACAGACAACTGGTGCCAGAGCCATGGCCTCAAGCTAAATGCCAAAAAGTGTATAGTCATCCCCTTTGGCAAAAACAAAGTGCCCACAAATTACCACATAGGTGGTAATCCATTAAGTACAAAAGAAGTAATTAGGGACCTGGGGACCCAAGTTGATAGCAATCTCTCATTTGACAACCACGTGGCCAAAGTGGTTAGAAAAACATTTTATATAGCCCACCTAATCATGAAGGGATTCACATCTAGATCAGGGGAGGTTATCGTGCCTCTTTACTCATCCCTCATCAGGCCCATAATCGAGTACAATGCCCCTTTTTGGATGTATCTTACCAAACACCTGCAGCAACTGGAAAGACCTCAAATGTACCTCACCAAGAGGATCAAAGAGCTCAAACAGATGTCATATGCTGCCCGGTTAAAGAAACTCCAGCTCTACTCAGTGGCATACCGCCTGCTCAGAGGCGATCTGTGCCTGACGTATAAAGCCATGTCCAACCTGGAATTAAGGGACATGCTGCACCTCAAAAAATCCAAATCCCATCAAGCTAAGCGCTCGAGAGACTTGAACCTCAGCTCTGAAATAAATAGGACATGCTGGAGGGACAGATTCATAACCCAGAGGCTCCCTTCACTCTGGAATAAAATCCCAGTCCAGGTTAGGCAGAGTCCCTTATTGACTCTCTTCAAGAGGAATCTTGATGAGTGGATGGGAGATCATAGGTTTACCCCGGGTATCACTTCTGTGTCACTGTTAGACAGAGGCACAGTATACTAACCACAAAAAAGGGCATAGCAAAATTAATTTAAAATGGGTGGCGAAAGCCAAACATACTCTGGCTAGGTTTATAAATGCCCTAGGGCAGACAGCCTAGTATGAACCTATCAACCTATGAACCTATATATTTATTTTATTTAGTTTTAAGTAAACATAATTTGTATGTATGCATAAATATAAAAATGTGTATAGCTTCGAGTGCATTTTAAGATTTTAGCATTCATTAATTGTTTTAGTTAATTGTTTAATTGGATTATTGGAGCAATAGCACAGCTATATAATGATTTTTTTGTCTTTGTAATTTTGTCTGATGAAGGCTGGCGTCTCAACCAAAAGATTATAAAGTAGCCATATTACAATGTTTTTCCTGGCTGTGTTTGGCATGTCCTGGAGTATGCCACTGCATTGGAAATTGTGGTACTTGCATGTTATCGCAACCAGATTTTGTGATACAATGGACTTTACTGACTTTTAGTAAGCGAGTGAAAAAGAAATGTATTACGGAAGGGTAAAGTATTCCAAAGTGTGCTGGGATACTGGTAGTGTTTTTTTAGGGAATTATCACCTACAGTTTCAGGATTTGTGGATAGCCTTCTGTAAAAACGCCAGAGCGTTGAGTTCAGCGATAAGAGCGGTTGCATGTGTTCGTATATTGGCCTGAAAGCACAGTGGGACTTGGCGTACAATGTAAGGTGCTTTTCTGGATTTCATTTTTCTGCTTTACTTTATTTCTGGAGTTAGTCCTTAAATTTCCAAACCTTTTCAGTAAGGATCTACTGCCAAAAGCTGTTGCTTGTTGCCTTTGCTTTCATGCATTTTCATTTGGATGTATGTGTGTCACAGCAGTAGTGTTGATACTTGAAAGTTCTGAAGGTGTATATTCTGATAAAAACATGCAGTAAGGCAACTGTGTAATGTATGACATGTACCTAAAAATTTGAAGGGAGTGTAGCTCTGTCATTCCCTGCCTATCCAATTAAAAATGTAAAAACCTATCTGCCTTTGAAAAACCTGTTAATACAGCTTTGACAACTCTTTTGATGGTACGAGAAAAGGAATGTATGTAAAGCAGTATGGGACAAGCTTAGCTGACATGAGATGCTGGTGGTAACACGGGAAACATTTTCAAGGCTTATTTTGTCAGCAGTTTTAATGGTAAACAGTTAAACCTTATAAACATTACATAAAACATGTTGTTAAAGTTTATAAGACTTTATTTGTGTTTTTTCACGTAAACCGAAGTAACCAGCATTACCGTGAAAATCTGGTTGCAATAACACGCAAGTACCGAAATTGCTGTCTTTCCCCACCAAGATGGAAATGACTATATAAGTTAGGGAGGTGCAAGAATGCTAAGCCTCTAGTATGTAAAGTGTGGTCACCCAGCCCCTTAAAGTAAATGCTGTGGTCTTTTTTACTGTTACTAGTCTTGTGAAACGTGTACTTTCAGTTTATCGGTTTGGTCAAGGCAAGAGGAAGTGAATGCCACATTGACAAAATGTCCTACAACTATAGATTCTTCACTATTTCCCTCACAATGGGAAAGGTACATTTTTGTCAGATAATCCTTTAGCATAGTAGTTTACTCAGTGTTACCCTTGTCTGGAATTGCTGGTGATATCAGCATACTTACACATACTAGCATGGTGTCAATCAGAATCAGTCACTGTTAAGTAGTTCGAGGAAGGAAAAAAGATCAAAATGGTATGAGACAGAAGTCAGAAGTACCACAAATACCTCTATACTCCAAACGTCAGATGTGTAAATAGCAAAAATTGCTAGCAAAAACAGTGCTTTTTCAAAAAAAGTTCAGTTTGGACTACTAAACTGCAAATGATTGTAGGCTACAACAAAAGAAAGGTTGTAACTGTTTGTTGACAAAAGTGAGAAAACTCACAGGCTCACAGATGCCAAACTTTTATTTACTTATTTTTTAATTTATTTGTTAAAAGGGCACGCTCACATGATTCGAGTGACCTGGGGTGACCTGGAAGCAACTGCAATGTTAACACGGATTTAAACTGGCAATAGTGGGCAAACCAGAAATGCTAAAGCCAAATAGCTTTCCCAGTTTATATAAGATCCTATCTAAATGGAATGGGAATCTTGTTTTAATACAAATTTATTTCCAGTGATGACAACATGCCTGCCATGGCAATTTAGGAGAAACCTCTGGGCTGTTGACAAAGCTAGGAATATGCTTGAATAACCAAACATTGTGCCTAAATCAGGGGATTATCTGGTGATTTTAGATTGCCTACTGACAAACAAGCTAACCATGCAAAGAGGATCCTTTATATTTCTAAGTAGTAAAGAACTGCCTTTTTTTTAGCTAGTCAGGGTGAAGTAATTTTGGAAGTCCTCAAGTTTGGCAGTGCTGAATTTCTACTGATTAGTAACTACCACTGGTGAATGGTCAGCAAAGCAGCTGCACCCCCCCCACACACACACACACACACACACACACACACACACACACACAACACATACAAAAAAGTTTGCCTGGAGAGAAAGAACAGCAGCAGTGGGATGCTAAAACTAATCCCCAAATCCCCAAATGAGATCTCCAAATGGAAAGAAAAATAAAGAAAAAAGCAGTGGGCTAGAGTCCGTTCTTTTCTAAGATTTTCATTGTACCAACACAGGTCTGATTTCTGTTCCTGGATATGGGTATATGCTGTTTTTTTAATGGAACCAACACTGGCCCTGAGAATTTTCTCTCTAAAATAGAAGCATAATCTTCCATAAGGTCCTTCAGAAATGCGATAAGGATACTTTTAATAGTAATGATCGCTACAGCTTCCTCTGTCGGAAAGACCACTGGCTCACTTACTTCCCTAACTTCCACAATAATTTTGGAATATCTGACATATGGCACCAACATCTTATCCTAAGAAGCAGGGCACTTCCCTATGTATTTCAGAGGTAACAATGCTGGCAGAAGATCCAAATCACCAAAGAAAATAGACTATTTTTCAATGAACAGGAGTAATAAAATAGCAGTGCCAGCCTCATCAAAACTAACAAAACCACATAACATCAGTAGGTTTCTTATTTGAAAGTGATTAAGTCCCCCCCTTTTTTTTACTGATTTAACTTTTTTTTTCCTTGCTGGTTCTGAAAGCTATTTTTTATTTCTACCCTATAGGCCTCTGGCCTTTTTTTTTTGGGGGGGGGGAGGGTCATCAAAAAGCTGTTTAATATATAGTCTGGTCCTATATAAAAACATTGTGGGTGAAAATCTTCACAACCATCTGCCTACAATCTGCATACCTATTTAATGATTTAGTTTCCACATCCAAGACTTTTTAATCAGTACAAGTAAAAGTCCATTAAAGTTGTATGTGATTGATGCTTTATCCTGAATAATGAATGTTAAATAAATTGTACACAATGCTTTCTTTATGATAGTTTGAAATGAAACTACGTGAAATACTGCTGCTCTGGACAACTACCTCAGAACTAGTCCCCTGACAACATATAATACCTAAACACATTTGCTGACAAGGAAATAGCCTTTTGAAAAAATCATCCCTGATCAGCATTAGTAAGAAATTGAGGGCCCTCATCAAGTCAACTAAAGCTAATTTTGAAAAGAAAGTTGCCAAGGATAACCATAAGGCCTTCTATGGCTACGTCAAAAACCTAAATGGCAATGGCAGGTCTGTTCTGAGCAAGTACAAAATAGAACAAAATACACTGACCCTTCTGACATTGCCAACATCTTGGCTGACAGGTTCAGTGCAAATCCCCCCCCCCCCCACCATCTACAGGGCCTATTACCATTCCAGGGGATTGCGCAAGTCCAATTATTACTGATACGTTGGTTAACAAGTCTCTATCTAAAGCTAAAAACACTGCCTCCATGGGACCAGATGGTATATCAGGCTGTGTCATACGCAGGCTCCAAAAGGAATTAACCCCTCATCTTAATACCCTGTTCAGTCTCAGCCTCTCCACAGGATATGTGCCCATAGAATGACGCATGGCAATGGTGGTCCCGCTACACAAGGCTGGGGTCACAACTGACCCTGGGAACTACTGACCAATAAGCCTGACCAGTCTGATCTGTAAGGCTATGGAGCGAATCATTATGGAACTCATAAATGGAGAGATTGGGAACCTCCAGTCGCTGGACCCCACCTGGTGGATTTCTTTGAGACAGACAGTTACTCAGGCTATAGATAAGGGAAAGGAGGTACACATGGCTTACCTTGACCTTGCTAAAGCATTTGACACCATTCCCCATTCAGGTTTTATTGATAAGCTCACCAGCCTGGGCATAAACCCTTACATCACAAGATGGATCGCAAACTGGCTCTCAGCCAGATCCCATAAAGTAAGAGTAGCGGGATCTATGTTCGAATCCAGACCAGTAATGAGTGCTGTGCCTCAGGGCTCTGTCCTGGGGCCCCTGCTGTTTGGCATATACTTCTCAGAAGTACAGGCAAGCACGGAAGGGCTGCGGCTGACTAAGTTTGTGGACAACTGCAAACTGGGTGCTATAACAGAGTCTCCGGCCGACATGGAGATCCTCCAGAAGGGCCTAAATGAGACTGATGCATGGTGTCAAAGCCATGGTCTCAAGCTAAATGCAAAAAAATGCGTAGTAATCCCCTTTGGAAAAAACAGAGTACCCGCAAACTACAACATAGGAGGTAATCCCCTGAAATCTGAAGAAATAAGGGATCTAGGGACCCAAGTAGTCAGCTTTCCTTTGATAACCATGTTGACAAAGTGGTTAGAAAATCCTTTTATGTGACCCATCTGATCACGAAAGGGTTCATATCAAGATCTAAGGATATAATGGTGCCCCTCTACTCTTCCCTCATCAGACCCATTATTGAGTTCAATGCACCAATTGGAATGTACCTGGCTAGACATCTCCAGCAGCTGGAGAGACCACAGAGGAACCTAACCAAGAGGATTACTGGCCTCAAACAGCACAATTGAAAAACCTAAGACTGTTCCTTGTTGCATACCGCTTTCTCACGTACAGAGCCATGTCCAGCCCAGAATTGTTGAACATGCTCTATCTTAACAAAACCAAATCTACTTGAGCTACACGCCCTAGGGATATAAATCTCAACACAACAATGAATAGAACATTCTGGAGGGATAGATTCCCTTTGCAGAGACTTCCCTTACTATGGAACAGGGTCCCCGATCTACATAAGACAGAGCCCCTCACTATCACTCTTCAAGAGGAACCTTGATGAGTGGATGGGTAATAGAAAGTTCACACCAGGGATCATACCAACAGCACTACTAGATAGGGGCCAAGGGTACTAGCTGCTAGTACAAGGTCTAGGGAACTACTAAAGGGGTGTTGAATACCGCACAACATGGCAGGGCTAATATATGCCTTCGGGCAGATAGCCCAGTACCAACCTATAAGAGTCAAAACCATCTACACAGTAAAATAAGAATGACTCCCACCTGCAGATCCAAACTCCTTTACTGTTCTCACTCGGACATTGCTACAACATGCACAAACACAAACAAAAGAATGAAAAACTGTCTCACTTAATGAGTCAGTGCAATTTCTGAGCAAAAACAACACACAAAAATGAAAGGAAAACATCACCATAACAAGCAGACATGAAACAGGAATGAGGAAATACTCAGGGATCCATGTTTAGGTAATCAAAAGCTGAGGAAATGGACTGAAGGAGAAAGCAGAGACACTGATAAATATGATAAAACTGAAGTCAGTTATCACTAAAACTGAAGGGAAAATAAACGGCTGAAGCACTGCACATAAATCATCTTGGTGAAACAGGGAGATGTGTGACACAATGGAGAGGAGAAAGTGGAACTCTGTAGGATATACAAAGCCTGATATAATCTTAAGTCAGTACCTAACAAAGTGCAAGACCTTCACTGTTTTTCCCCCCAGAGAAAATGTCACTACTTTCACAAATTCTTTCTGGAGGAAGATAAACATAGGTGTAAAGCTAAATGTTATGAATTTTCTGTTTACAGTTATCCGCCCTAAAGAAGATCTACCCAATTAGCAAGAGTTAAAATTGCAACAATAAAAATTCTAAACATAAAAAATATCCTTCTTCACTTCAGAGATTACAAACAGATGGTTAAACCATGTTGTTCTTTCTTTTTTTCCCGGTTAGGGGTTGCCACAGCGAAACTCCGGTCCGCTAATGATTGGCAGTCAATTTTTTAGGTGCGGAGGTGCCAGCCCAACACCTAACCTTCAACGAAGACATGCCTATTCACGCATGTCTTTCGAACGCAACTCGACCGCAAGGAGGACATGCAGACTCCACACAGAATGACATTTCTAAATGGTTGTAAAGTCTGGAACAATAAGATCTCTAAGGTTGATTTAAAAAACATTTCATGAAATACCTGCTTGAAAAACGTGATGCACTGCTGATGGAACAAGATCACACACAACTGCTCCTTCTTGTAAAATATAATAATAGATGACATTTTTACTATAGTGTAGCATATATTGATAACTTAATTCAATACATTTCCATACAGATATTAATCCACAAACTTATTTAATGATAGTATTGTTTATTACTGGAAGAAGGTGAAATGTTTTACATGATTCTGTATTCAAGTAATGCATACACAGCTTTAGAATAGTCACTCAACTTTAACTACTGCCAGAGCATGCATCACAAACCCATGTCCCTGGATCAAAGTTGCCAAACTTGTATACCTGACCCTAAGTGCAATTCATCACAAATGGAGAAAGGGAGCAAATATCATGTTCCAGCCACCTTTTCCCAACATTCTCTGGGGTTGTATACGAAGCATAAAGAACATGTTCTTGGCAAAAGATCACTATACAATACAAAATTCTTGCCTTGTAGCTAAAAACAATAAATCAATGCATTAGATGTGCCACAAAAAAATGCAGCTTAACATTTGGTTTAGCCTCTGCCACTCTGCAGTGAAGGATATATTTGCATTAAAGTAATTATCAAGCAACAGAGATAATGTTGTTTTATGTAAGTAATTTACCCAAAGTAGCACGTTACATTCCTGCACTCGTTCTAGAGAAGGAAACCTTTCTTAACAGATTCTTTTCAATCTACAAATGTTATAAAGTGATAAAATACCCACTGCTAAGAATGGGAAACTACCAAAATTCAGCGACACATCACAAAGTTATTTCTATTTACGCAATATCCCAAATTGAAATACAACTGTCGCTTGGATAAATTCAAACTGACGATGCTAAATTCAAACTGAACACGAGGTGGTGGTGCTGCGGTAGCGTTATCGCCTCACAGTAAGACGCTGTCCGGTTCGATTCTCAGCTAGAGCATCTTCTGCATGGAGACATGCGTGAATGGGCATACCTTCGTTGAAGGCTGTGCGTCAGGGCTGGTAACTCGACACGTAAAAATCAACTACTAATCATTAGCGGACCGGAGTTCCGCTGTGGCGACCCCTAACCGGGAAAAGCCGAAAGACTCAACAACTTGGATAAATTCAAACTAAACCAAGAGCCAATGCATGCTTCAGAATTCTAAAACATTACCTATCATAATTCAGCAGTGCAGAGTTTAACTAGCTATCTGGGGAGGGACAGTCCAGAAAAAAAGTTAAATGCAGAAGATGCATTACAAGTTATGTGCAGAGATTGAAATATGCAAGTTTACATCAAAGCATTTATAAAAGCGAAGTACAATACAAAGTATATTACTGAGCTGATAAAAGGTTTTTTACCTTTTTCCCCAAACTGGTGTGACCCTAGAGCAGAATTAATAAGAGGCAATGGTGTAGGGATGCAACCCTCCTGCAAAAAAATAACCTTTAAAAGCTACACGTTTAGTACTTATGAAGTATTGGCATTTGCTGTTCACAATTTTAACACACGTCTGTATGCAACTATCATGCCTCATTAAACTGCAATGCTACAACTCTAAGACACCACTCCATTTGTAATCTAGAATGCATTTTTGAGACTAACTCTCTCAAACTAGAATAAATCACAAAAATATGTAAGCCTCTTTTTTTATTTTTTTTAAAGTACCACTTCCAAGGGTGACTCGGAAGCACTAGATGGTCGAGTGATCTGTTAAGAGTCTACAGAGTTTGTGAGTACAGACTTAAGGAATCATAACAGGACTAAATGAGATTCCTTTATAGCTCACAATCTTAACTCACTGTCCTTACATTGCCAGGCATAACTAGTATCAAAACACCACTTCACTATATAGTACTATGCCTTTCAACAAACATCCACATCTACAAAGAGATAATGTAGGTGAAAATCAGACATTAAAATGCATATTAAAGGAAAACACTTACAAAGGTTAGCTAATATGTCAGATAAACAGGTTAATAAAAGGGCAAGAGTTAAGTAAGAGGTCTTACCAACACAATAATGCTCATGCAGTTATATAACAAAATTTCAATGTACTTTATGAAGAATCCTGAAGGGATATCCTGTTCATATTTTGTTTTGCAGCAGGAAAGCTTTACTGTAAAAGGGATCCAAATGGAGAGACGATAGGGGTCTGAATGGAGAGAAGTCAGCAAACAAGACGTAGCACTGCTGAAATTGAATTCATCCATAAGTCTTGGTGAGTACCTTCACGAGGTGGACCCTGTTTTCACAAAATCTCACCAAGACGGCACTGATATATAGACTGTATTTATATAGCACATATCTTAGACAGAAGTAGGTTAAAATTTAAAAAAAGATAGCTGGGTGCACAACACCCAGAATAAAAAAGTGCCCAATCCTGGTAAGCACACTGGTGCCAGGACTGGAAAAGAATATATAAACATTCCTACAATGGGGCCAGTCCAGGCCCAACATTCCTACAATGGGGCCAGTCCAGGCCCAGGGGGAGGATGCCCCCCCCCATTGTAGAAGGAAGTAGTAGCCCACAAAAATCACAATAACTGATCGATCAAATAAGAGCCATGAAGATGATAAAGTGGACTACTGAGGCTAAGAAAGAAATTATGTACTGTAGCTATTATGCAAAAAGCCCAGAATTTCCAGACACAAGACATACAAAATTAAGAAATTAGAGGAAAGAAAAATACTCCCACAAGAAAAACTGTCAGAAGCTTCAAATAAAAATGTGTATTCATTAATACAACAGATTTGTGAAAAACAGTATATAGATCAAGAAACTTTGATCTGTTTGGAAAAAGAAGCATCTGAGGAAGTGTGAAAATAAAAACAACAAAACACAGAGATTTTTGAAAAGTATAAAAAAGAAATATGGACATAGGAAAGAGATATTTAATATGGTGCAATATTTATGCAAAGGAGAAAGCCAAATTAATCGATATAAAGAAAGCAGCCCCAGAGATATTCAAAGTGAAATACAGACAAAAGCATTCAGAAATGGAAAATTTCAAAATAAAAAAATATCACAGAGGGAATGTAGAAAAGATTAGTAAAGTAGAAGTTAAAAAAAGAAGTTGAAGTTATGGAGTGCCTGTGAAGTGAAGGATTTGGTGTAAAAGGTGGGTCTATATTGAAATAATGAAAGTTACAAAGTGCAAACGTTCAGATGAGCGAACGAATGCCGCAACTCAAAAACGTTATTGTGGGGGCTGTGCCCCCCACACCTTCCGCTAAATATATATTCCAACTCCGAGATTGCACTACAGTGAAGAAAGTGCAAATATTCCGATCTTCACTGTACTGCATTAAAAAAAAAAAAACTTCGAGTTGAGGCATTTCGCTCATATGATTGTTCGCACTTTGCAACTTACGTTCTTTCAATATGTAACCGTAGAAGGTCTAACAGGTTACATCACAGCATGATGGAACAAGTGCCCAAAGTAAGGAGAACCAGGAAAATTTAGACATCTGAAGTAAAAATATGGACATGGAAAAGAAAAAGATTTAATATGGTGTAATATTTATTGAAAGGAGAAAGCAAAACTAACCAATACAAAAACAGCAGCACCAAAGATATTTGAAGAGAAATACAGGCAAAGGAACCAGGGCATGGAAAACTTTACAATACAAAAAAATAAGACAGAGGAAAAGTAGAAAAGGGGACTAAGTAATGGAGAAGTTAAAGAAACAGAAACTGAGGTTAAGGAGTACCTGTGAAGTGAATGATTCAGTGTAGAAAATCTAATTCAGAAAGCTCTACAGCAGGATAGAGCAATAGATATCCAAATTAAGGGGAACACAGTGGAATGGGAAGCAACTGGTCAGGTGCCACATGAAGATATTCTGGAGCCTTCAACAGGAAACCAGTATAAATGTTCACTTGAAGCTGCACAGCAAAGGAAGGAACAGGAATCTGTGGAAACTCTGATGCAGTCAGTGTTGAGGAATGATATTCCCAGTGCCAGAAAGTGTGCTCTTCAAATTTTCCCTTAGAACTAGCTGGTTTCTCAGCAGTAGCACTAAAATCTGCCTTGCTTGGACACATTCAGAGTCACTACATGGGGGAGTGGGGTGCAACAAGTATGTCACAATTTGAAATGTCTCTGGGTGATGGTGATGTCTCTGACACTCATACCTCTCAACCCCAGAGCAAGAAATCTGGACAAAGCCATACATAGAACTGGGACACAGGCCCAAAAATAAGGACAATTTTTAAATATTGCTCTTATAAACTTAGAAAGATAATAGAATAGTACTAGGTCTTGCATTAGTATGAATTTTCTCAAGGGTATGAAATCTGCAACTCAAATGTCTGCCATTATTTTCTAACTTCAGTCTTTTAATGATTTGCCACTAATTTGGCAGGAAAATGCAATTTTATGAAAAACAGACCAAAAATGTGATGCAAAAATATAAAATTGCCAAACAATACAGCTGGGAACCTGTCAAAGAAGGGACACCTTTTTAATATTAGTATTGTTAACTTGAGCAGCTGACAAAATAAGAGCATCGACATGCATTTCTGAAATAAAAGTAATCTATAACTCTGATCAGTACAGTTATTTATAATTGTAAACCCTCCACGTTTTCTTCCAAAATTGACATTTTGTGGAGGGATTATTAAGAAGAGAGCAACATTTTGAGCCAAAATTGGGGACAGTTGAGATGTTTGGATATTCCTAATTCTATAAAGCGATTTGCATGTACCTCTCAACCTCTTAAAGCAGGAAATCTGGACAAGGTCAAATAAATATATTGGGAGAACATACAAACAGTACTAAAAATTGCTCGTGTATAAACTTAAGACAGTTGACAGAATAACAGGTCTTGCTTTAGCATGCATTTTTCTGAATGTTATAACGTCTGAAACTCAATGTCTGTCATTATTTCCCGGTCAACAAATGTTAAATAAATAAATAATAAATAAATATTTAGAGACTTCATTCCCAAATGATTTGCCAGAAAACCACAAATTTTATGAGGAACAAACCAAAAATAATAATCAAAAATCTATTCATTCTGCAAAAATCTGGACAGTTGAGAGGTATAGTTTAGCCAGGGCTGTCTGAGTTTGCTGCCCCCCACCCCCCTCATAAAATCATGGTCGAATGGAGCCTCCCCCCTGCAGCCATTCCAATGTCCCATTCCTTGGTTATTTCGCCTCATTTACCATAAACACTGTAATGTGCATACAGCTTTACTTCTGCAATGATTTGGATTTCATTTGAAAGTTTTGTTTTGCATTTTACAGCACAAACCCTAACAGATATTTGCTAAACAAAGCAATGCAGTCTCACAATGAAAATAGACTTAGCATTAAAACTTCTCTGCCCTTGAAACTCACATTCATTGAAACAGCATTGAAACCCACATTCAAAGAAAATATATTTTGCCAGTGGCAGATAAAAATTAACTTTGGGCTGTTTTCAAATCATAGGCCCCTTGAACATGAAACATACACATGCTCTTTGATGCACCTTCCTGATTGTATTAAATTATATTCATTGTACAATACAGTACAGTTGTTAGAGGGCATTTTTTATTGTTTTGAACATTTTTCCAGTAAACAATGAAACAAAGTGCATGCACCAGTAATGACAAAACTGCCCTATTCAGAACATTTCCATCATAAAAAACTACTCAAACTTACATTTCCATCATAAAAGTCTACTCAAACTTCTACAGTCCACCAGTATCAGTAAATATGCACAATCTCTGAAGTAAAAGTCATCTAAATAATTCCACATTAAAGAAATTTGTAACTAACGAAGAAGTTGCTGCTAGCAAACAACTTTATATGTCATTGTTTCATCTACAAATAAAGTGGTTGTTGCCCTTGAGGAATAAATTGCCCATGTTGCATTAAAAAAATAAGCTAGTAATATTGCAGTAGGGAATGGATGGCAAACTGATAACAGGTACATAAATACTAGGTATCTTCGCCAAAAAGGACTGCAGCATCCACCCCATTTACAACACAGTAGAGTATCAGCAATGCATTTACCTACTGTGGGTGTAGAACCCACAGCCTTCTGCATCAAAAGCAAGTACACTACCTGTTGTGCTAATAACAATGCAAGTAAACTCAACATAAGCAGTACTAAACTTTTGTTCCCCTGCAGCTCTCAAGCTCCTTGTAAAATCTACTTGACACTCCGCTGTATCTCTGAACTTTGCAGCACAAGAAATCTGGAAAAAAGCCAAAATTTATTGGGGGGGGGGACAAAAGCCCAAAAACCAGGGACACATTTTAAACATTGCTTCTATAATGTTGGAAAGTTGCTAAAATACAATGCTGTGCTACCACCATACATTTCACTGCCAAGTCTTGAACCCAGGGGAACCCTGTGCAAAACAGTCAGAGCAACATATCACTATGCCAAATCAGCTGTTTTGTGAGAGAGAGGAAGACAAACTTAAATGACTACCATTTAGTGAATTCAGTTTTCACCATACCTCTCAACCTCTTAGCAAAAAATACATGGACAAAACCAGTAATGGGGGAATACAGCTCCCAAACATATTCAGTGAATTCAGTTCTCACCATAGCTCTCAATCTTAGCACAAAAAAAAACCTGAAGAAGCCAATAATGGGAGAATACAGTCCCCAAAATAAGGAAAATTTTCAAATATCCATGTTATAAACTTAGAAAATTGCTAGAATAAAAGGTCATGTAATTTCTGGAGAATATGAAGTCTGAAATTCAAATGCCTGTTATTTCTATTTAACATTTGTTAACCAGGAAAGTCTGACTTGGAACAAAAGCCAATTTTCTGCACAGCAGGGAGAAACACTCCAGACACATGTCTTTGTAAGATGGGAAGACATGCAGACTCCACACAGAAAGCACCCCAGCCAAGAATCAAACCAGAGAACCTGTAGCTGTCAGGCAACAATGCTATCAGTGCACCACTGCACTACTGACTTTGCCAGAACAACAAACATACAGAAACCATAGATTTTATGAGGAACAGAACAAATATGATGCAAAAATCTGCAAATTTTTTACAAATGGTGGTGGGTAGAGAATTCAGGCCCTTACTACCTGCACCCAAGGTACAGGGTTTAAGCCTGAGTATTCTCTACCCAGCACCATGTGTTCTCTCTAGCCACCAGTATGCAGCAACTGGGGCATTTTACACACACACACACACACACACACACACACACACACACACACACACACACTAGCAGCCAGATCAGTCCTGAATCACACACCCTACCTCCATAGCAGCAGATCAAAATCCATTCCCCCAACGTAGCAGCCAGATCAGTCCTGAATCCGCACTCTGCAGCAGCCCACTCTTTACAGATCAACAGTCTGTCCTCCGTAGCAGCCCGCGCAAGCTATACTGGTTTCCCCACGAGATGAGAGTAGACTGAAGCCTCCAGCCTGCGGGCGAAGCAGTCCGGTTTCCTTCTGGTCTGTGTGGTCATCACCGCACAGACTTCTGGGCTGGCAGGACAGAGATCCCTTTCTTCCCTATCCGGACTGCCTAACACAGCTCCTGAGTGCCAGGAACTCCAAGCACGCATGAGTGGAGTCCCGGGACTTGCAATTTTTTTTTTTATTCTTTTCTTTTTTCTTTCTATAGGTGGGGGGGGGGGGTAGCAGTCCTATAGCATGAGCTGCCCCTGATCATAGGCACTAAACAGCCTACAATTGCAAAGTACCTTGCCAAGGTAAGGGAAAACAGCTCTTGTACTTGAAAAAACTAATACCGAACCAGGCATGTCCAAGGGTCAGCTTCCGGTGATTTCTCCTGTCCACCTGGTGAATCTGGGCATACTGGGGCAATGCAGCAATTGGCTCTTGTACACAAACAATCCTCTCCTCCTACCACCCAACACTACAACCTGCAAGAGAAGCACTTACATAGCCAAAGTGGAAGCAAAGCTCTCTCCACCCAAGATTGTGCTAGACAGTCAAGAGGAGAAAGTTAACACCTGCACTACACCTCAAGCAAAACATACCTCTTCTAAACTCACGCCACAAACATCCACACATAGTAACACTAAACCCACTTATGCGGAGGACCTTAACATTAGCCTGCCCAAGCAACAAGGACCTCCGAAGCTGAAACACAAACCAACACCAATCACAACCAAATTGTCACATAGCTCACAACACCAGTGTACTACCCAACAACAGCTCCTAAGGCAAGACAACGTGCCGAACACTTTAGTCATAGGTGACTCTATAGTCAGGCACATTGATGTCCCGCTCAACATGGTGAACAAGGAGAAAATTACAGTCAGGTGTCTGTCGGGTGCCAGGATCTGCCACATCACGCATGCACTCAAGTCACACCACAACAAGTACAAATATGACTCTGTCATTGTCCAAGTTGGAGTGAATGACTTGAGATGGACCTACCTGGACTACATGAAGAGAGACAAGGAAGAGCTCTCAGATCATGTGGCCCAGGCAGGTATGACCCTAGCCCCGAGTAGCATCTTGCCTTCACCCAGAATGACACCACAGTATAAGGAAAAAATGATTGACTTCAACAATTGGCTGAGTTTCTGGTGTCATTCAAAGGGGATCCAGTATCTGCCTGCCTGGGACGACATGATCGACAAACCACAATGCTTTGCCAGAGATGGTCTGCACATGTCACCCCTGGGATTCAGGTTACTGGCTAAGGCTCTTACCACCCCTATAGTGCCTTTTTCAGGCAAGGCTCAAAGGACAAAACCACCACCGAAACAGATATAAGTATGGAAAATCTGAAGGTAATGCTACTCAATGCTAGAAGTCTAAACCTCAAAATGCACTCTCCCGAGGCACTCCTAAAAATGGAGAACATCGACATCTGTGCAGTAAATGAGACCTGGTTCAAGGCTCCAGAGAGCACCCCTGCAATACCAGGCTACAACTCTTACCACACTTTTCGGCCACCAAACCAGGACCGAAACACTAAAGGCGGAGGAGTGTCCATATTCACCAAGGATATTCACACATCTAGGCTAGTTGCCCACCACAATCCATCTAAAATTCTACAGGTGCAACTAACACTAAGTATGACTGCAATCCAAATTTTAGCTTGCTACAGATCCCCCAACATGCCCCAAGAATCTCACTACACCTTTCTAAACATACTGGAAAATATTAAGATACAACCAAACACCCTAGTACTGAGTGATTTCAACTACCCTGCCATTAATTGGGAAAACTACTTGGGTACCAACACCTTTGCCCAACGGTACGTGGAATTAATAAATTCCAACACCCTGGATCAACTAATCCATAGTCCCACCAGGGGCTCAAATATCCTAGACTTGGTCATTACCAACATGGGAGATCGATGCTCCACACCAGTGGTCACTCCCTCATTGGTCAGGTCTGACCATAAGCTAATCACCCTTGACGTCCACATCCCACCCCCACCCCCCAGTAGGGAAACCTCCATAAAAAACTTCTCTAAAGCTAACTTCATGCTACTCAAGTCAGAAGAAACTTCATGACACCCATGCAGACGGGAACTGAAAGTTCGACTGCTAAATCCTACACTAAGGCACTGTACAAGCACATCCACTCATGCATGAATTGTGCCATTCCAAATATAACAAAGATGCTCTTCTCCAAAAAAAGGAAGCCAATCTGGTGGTCCCCTGCCATAAACAAACTATACAACAGAAGGAAGAAACTGTTGCAGAAAAGAGGAAAATCCCAGGATGCAACATAGACCCTTACCAGCCTCAGTAAGAAGCTGAGACCCCTCATAAAATCCTCCAAAGCTAGTTACGAAAATAAAATTGCCAAAGACTCCAAGGACAGCCACAAGGCATTCTATAGTTATGTCAATAATCTAAATGGCAATGCTCAGATCTGCTCTGAGCTACAACAAAATGGCATTAAATATACTGATCCCAAGGATATTGCCAAAATCCTGGCAGATCGATTCAGTGCCAACTTCACTCTCCTCACACCGCCCTAAAGGGCCCATCTCAATACCAAAAGATTGCCAAACAGGTAAAAAAATGCAATCTCCAAAGCTAAGATTACAGCATCCATGGAACCACACGACATCCCGGACTGTGTACTACATGAACTACAAAATTAACTGGCACCTCACCTAAGTGTCATGTTTAATCATAGCCTCACCTCAGGCTTCGTGCCAAATGAGTGGTGCACAGCTACAGTTATCCCACTCCACAAGGGGGGATCCACCTTGCATTCCGGGAACTATCATCCCATCAGTCTGATGAGCCTGATCTGCAAAGCCATGGAACGAATTATCATGGAACTTATAAACAAAGACACTGGTAACCTTCAAACACTGGACCCCCACCCAGTTTGGTTTCATAAAGGGCCAATCTTTTCTCCTCAACCTGATAGACTTCTTCGAATCAGTCTCCAGAGCCATGGATGAGGGCAAGGCAGTCCACACAGCCTATCTGGACCTCAACAAGGCCTTCGACACCATTCCCCACTTTGTAATCATAGATAAACTTACTAAAATGGGCATTAATCCCTATGTCACTCGATGGGTTGCCAACTGGCTTACTTACAGAACCCACACTGTAAAAGTAGCAGACTCAAAATCCAGCTCCAGACAAGTGGAGTACCTCAGGGGTCAGTCCTGGGACCGCTCTTGTTTGGCATCTACTTCTCTGAAGTACAGGCCAGCACTAAGGGACTCTGGCTAACAAAGTTTGCAGATGACTGCAAATTGGGAGCCATTATTGAATCCCCAAATGATGTGGATATTCTACAAAAGGGCCTTACAGAAACAGATGGTTGGTGCCAGAGCCATGGGATCAAGCTCAATGCCAAGAAATGTATACTTATACCTTTTGGGAAAAACCACGTACCCATGAATTATCACATAAGAGGCAGTACACTAAACACCAAAAGTGTGATAAGGGACTCAGGGATACAGGTGGACAGTGGTCTCACCTTCGATAATCACATCGCCACAACAGTCAGGAAATCCCTCTATGTGGCACACCTCATCACTAAGGGCTTTTCATCCAGAAAAAAGGAGGTTATTGTCCCACTATTCTCATCCCTCAGACCCATTATAGAGTACAACGCCCCGTTTCATATGTAACTCACAAGACATCTGCAACAACTGGAAAGGCCACAGAAATACCTCACTAAAAGAATCACAAGCCTAAAGCAGATGCCCTATGCTGACCGTCTAAAAAAAACTCCAGCTATACTCTGTCGCATATCGCCTACTCCGAGGCAACCTCTGCTTAACATACAAGGCCATGTCAAACCCACAGCTGTTGGACATGCTACACTTAAAGAAATCCTAATACCTCAGAGCCACATGCTCCAGGGATCTAAACCTGGTCATCACAATGAACAAAACATGCTGGAGGGATAGGTTCCTGACCCAGAGACTCCCCATACTCTGAAATACACTCCCCATACATGTCAAGCTGAGCGCCTATTTGGCCCTCTTCAAAAGGAACCTTGATTGGATGGGAGACAGGAAATTCACCTCAGGGATCACGTCAGTCGCCCTGCTAGACAGGGGACCAGAGAAGTAAATATTCTGGGAAGAAATAGCCAAGGAACTGTTATGGCTAGGCTTGTATAGGCCCTAGGGCCGATAGCCTAGTACCAATCTATGAGTTTCCATATGATAGAACAACGGATGGTACAGGATGAAATTGAGTTATGAAAAGACTCTAATTGGAAAACCCCAGGCCCAGATGCAGTACCTCACTTTTGGCTGAGCGTATTAACATCTTTAAACAAAGATTTATCCATGAGTAAGAGCTATTTAAATGCGCGCCCCGAACAAACACCAACCTGGCCAACAGGAAAAACAATGCTCCTACGTAAGAGTGAACCTGCAAACTACACTAAAAATTACAGACCAATAACTTGCCTTATAAAAAACTATCTACAATCGTATATGGATATGTTACCAATACATGTAACCCCATTCGAATTGCAGGAGGAGTTATTACTGGGCACATTGCGGGTGCTGTGAAGAGCACTTTTGGTTGACATCAAAGATTGAAACAATACTAATTTCATGAACTTTAATCGTACTTTGATTTAGGAATGGGGTCCATTTCCGTTATGGTATTAGAAACCCAAAAGACTTGGAGAAAGCAATAACAGCTGCAATTATTCTTAATTTTCTAAAATCTTTCTTAGATTTGCCAACAATCACGGGATCAAAATGTTACCCTTACGGTTTACCCAAGTCCAGTCTTCACTGCTTGAGTGTATAAACTTTCCCCATGGATAGTTTGAGCTCATTCTGCTTTGCAGATGATTGTGTGATTTTGGTGCCTGAGCCATGGACAAATATTCCTTTTATCTGTTTTGGTCTCTCTCTGAAATTCAGTGAGCCTTTAGTTTCCTGTTAAACAAAGCATATTATGATCAACTTCGAAATATGGAATCCAGAAGGCTTAAGTTGGTTACAGGGCATAAACATTTAAGGATTTCTATCTGCATGGATTTACGCAAGGTACTACAATTAAAGGTATAAACCATCTTAAGGCATACCTCTCAACTGTACAGGTTTTCGCAAAACATCCAGATTTTTTTCTCATATTTTTAGTCCATTTTTCATAAAACTGTGGTTTTCTGGCAAATTAGTGGCAAATCATTAAAGACTGAAGTTAGAAAACAATTTTCAGATTTTATATCCTTCAGAAAATTCATGTTGATGCAAAACCTGTTATTCTATCAACTTTTTAAGTTTGTAAGTACAATATTTAAACATGGTCTCTATTTTTGGTCCTTTATCCCACTTTTATTTATTGCTTTGCCCAGATTTCTCATTCTAAGAGGTTGAAAGGCATGTGAAATACTCAGTTAATAATAGTGCATGTGGAAGAAATCTTTTTTTTTTGTCAGTGGGTTGCAGATAATCAAAATGCTGGCTTTACCCAAAGCAAGTTTAATTTACAACTACCTCACACTTCTTTTACTAGTTCCATGAAAACACTGAACCAGATGTCCAATTTTTCTTTGGAACTCTAGCAGCCACAAATAGATAAGAAAAAGAAAATTACCCCTCAAAGTAAGGGAAGATTTGGATTTCCAACTCCTTTTTCAGTATACAATTAACTCAGTAGGTTGGCAATACTTAAGGTGATGAGCTACCATCAGCAACTATTTGAAATGTTGTGACCCACATAAGTGAGTCCAGAAATACAGAAACTGAATGTCCAAAAAACTGGACCAAGTCCAAGATGGCCATTTCTTATAATATTCATTTTTCTTCATGGTATAACAATCACAGAACTGGTACATACGAGTTTGATGTGAAGCTTGTCTTCACATCGGGATGCAAAAAAAAGTTTGAGAGAACAATGTTTAAGATTCGTTCTTTGCAGTTTTGATCTTTTTTATTTGGACTGTTGGCATCAGCATTAAGCGTGCAGACAATTTCGATAGGGAACTGTTCCCACCAAACCAATATTGTTAAAGGCAAAAACTGCTGTGCATTACTTGACATCTATATAATAATTTAATATCTTCAATTATGGAATGTAATCCAGGATAGAAGGAATTTTGGTTAGAGAAGTTTTTGCTACTGTTATTCCAGTCCTTAGAGATTCTTACACAACTAGAGAAACTTTGGCAGTAGTGAGTTTCTTCTGGTTTTCTGTACCTCCTAGATCTAAAAGTATATCCTCCGTCTAATAAATTTTCTGTAAGACACATTTAAGTCCTAGCAAATCTGTGGCAGCCTTCCACAAAGGTTTAGCTGGTTGCAATATCTGCAAATACACTTCACGTTAGCAAAGGTACTGTCATAAAGAGATCAGACCAAACTTTATGATAAAATTCAAGAGAAGTTAGGGGAAAAAAAATCACTTACATACTGAATTTACTAGTATTATACAATGAATCTTCTACATTTGCTGCTCTTAAGTAGAAAAGGGAGATCAGTTTGCAAACTAATTTTACTGATAGAAAGGTGAAGGATATTATGCGAGAAACTAAAAATTCCCAGTCTCCTCCTCCTCATCTGGCCCTCTCTCTAATCAAGTTACTTCATTACTGGCAACATTCCCTAGCTCAATTTAAGAGTAGAAGGTGGATGCATTTGAAATGCCGTTAGATGACATCAGAAGCACAGGCAGATAAATGATCTGGTTCTACCCCAAGTGAAATCAAAGAGGTAATTTTAAATAATGTTGCATGCATGGCTCTTAGAGCAAATTACACTGAATATTAGTACTGCTCGTTGGTTGTGTGGGAAAGAGAGACACCATCTTACCTGTAAGACTTTAAAACAGGTTAGATTTTAGAACTTTATAAGCAGCTTTTGTAGCAATTTTAAGAACTAAATGGTAGACATCTCCAGAGGACTAATGACAAGTTATTTTTTTTCCCTAGGTGTTTTATCCCCTTCAACCAGCTAGCCATTGAGATTCCACTCATTAGACTCAAGGCCATTCATTCCTTAGACATGGGGAATCTGGAACCTTCCTGGAAAAAAAACATCACAGTAACCCTTCTTGCAGTTTGCAGTCTTGCTGGCATCCCAGCTATGTCATCATACCTCACACTCCCCTTGGGTGGTGACTTAGGCACCTAACATCACTGTATGGACCACCAATGTCTGTTTAACAAAATATTATGTGCATCACTATGCATAACTCTCAGACTGACTTCCCTGCTTGGGTGGCCACACCCTTGCAAATCACAGCACCAGCTCCTGTTCAGGAATCAATCTGGGAGCAGCCACATAAGAACGGATGGGACTCCACTCTCCTTTCCAGAATGAGCACACCCTAACACCTAGCCTATGCTTCATTGCTCCCTATTCAGCCTGTGCTCTATTTTGAAAATTTAAAGTTGCAGTGAGTTTTACCAGCACATGTTGAGTAGTATGTGTACCTGTGGTACTCTTTTAAAAGGTTTTTACTCTTTTGCCCATGGTGGTGGTGGTGCGACTGTGGAGTTAGTAGGTGGAGGGTGAGGGGGGGGGGGGGCTTGCCCACTTGCAAAAGATTAGAGGAGGAGTTTAGTATTTTAGGTAGATTTTTTTTTGTTTTTGGAATTTATCTTTCAGAAAATTGTCAATTTCAGTCGCTGTGTTTTGACAAAACAATAGGTAAAACACACTGTTACTTCTCTGCCACAGTGTTAAGCACCCGAGCCACTAATCAATCCTTGGTCACCTGAGTAACAGTCAGGTCTGCATTCCTTTATGCCACCGGTATGACTGGAAACACCAGTTCTTACTTTATACTTTCAAACTGAATGAGTGGGTCTACAATACGATTACAAAAGACATTTAATGAATACTGCTGTATTTTTCTACACAATTTTTACTTTTGTATAATCCACTCATGTTGCAGGAAGCAATAAGCTTATGGCTGATGTGGCAATGCTGTTCTCTGGACTTTGTGCAAACGATGCAAGATACGGGTAAGTTAAGGGGTACTGAAAATGTGAACCACAAAGGATTAATGAAAATGAAGCAACGGTTATGTGGGGTTATACCATTTCAACAGTTATGAAAATTCAAGCAAGAAAAACAGATACTGTAGTCAACTCTACAGACTTTTGCCTTATATTTTTGGTCTGTTCCTCATAAAAAAGTGGGTTTTTTTTGACAAACCAATGGGATGATCTAAAGATTAAAGTCACTAAATAATGACATGCATTTAAAATGAGTTTCGGATTTCATATCCTTTAGAAAATGCATGCCAATATAAATTATGTTATTCTAACAACTTTCTAAGTTCCTAAGAGCAATATTTAAAATGTGTCCCTATTTTTGGGCCTTTGTTCCCCTATTTTACCAGGCTTTGTCCAGATTTATTGAGCTAAGAGGTTGAGAGGTATGCAGTCAGTGACTATAGTTAAGGACTGAAAAACAAAGTTAAAAATGTCAAGACATACACAAGCTGAAACTACTAGGAAAAAGGCACTCGAATAGTTCTAGGGGAAGTAGGAACAAGTGGGTTAATAAAAAGAATTTTCAAGCAAACTTAAATATGCTACCAATGCATGCATCCCCATAAGAACTTCAAAAAGAATTCTGGGTACAATATAAGTGCTGAGAAGTCCAAAGATTGAAGCAAAACTGATTTATGGGTCCACTCAAATCACTGTATTAAAAAAATAGGGGAAATTAAACAAAAATACAGAAACTTTAAAATATCACCGCTACCAAGTCGTACATCTGTTGTATGTGCAATTAATTTGCCTTGACACGGCTTACTCCTGATACTAAGTTCAGTTTGCTATAAATAGCAATATGTATAAAAATACAATGGTGTATCATTTCAACAGTAAGTTAATGATACCTATTCTGACTGGTGTTCTGTAAATCATGTTTTGGCAAATAAAAGAATACTTCGCAAAGAAGCTTCACCTCTCTATGAAATATACCACTGCAGAATAGGGAGCATTACCTCAGTAAATCTTAACAAATAAAGACTAGTCTAACAAACAAGATGGCAGTACAACTGGCTGTTGAGTCACTTGATATGCTGCCCAGTTTATCAACGTACAATGTTAAATAAAGACATAAAAAAACAGGCAGGAAGCTGGTGTTCAAAATGTTGAAAAGCCACTGTTAAACACATTTGGCCTGTAGCTATAATCACAGACATTTTCTAAAGGAGCACAAGTTTTCAGTAACATTTACTACCAAGCTTAACATTTATCTATTTTGAAGTGGTTTACTGAACTGTGATTTGAAATGATTAGCATCACATCATCCTTAATTGATTTATGAATGACGCGGAAAGCACAGCAGTGACTGAGATAAATGCATTTTTTACCCATTTGCCTTGGTTATGCATGGCTGAGTTACAAAATTTAGAAGAGCTACAATATGCAAAACCTCAAATATAATGCCTACAGGTTTAGTAACATGCATTATATACATTTCACTTCTGACTTAATTCAGTGGATTTCAAGGTTATAGCAAGCTATAATATCATTCACAAAAAAGTGTCAGGTTATTCTGAGCTCTGTTGCTCTGTGCATTGGTTTTGACAGCAAACAAACCTGCTTAACGTAAAATATTTATTAGTTTGAAGAGAACAATGAAATAGTTTCTGAATCTTTCTTTTCTGATTAGTTTGATACGTGCATCACAGAAATATTGTAGTATATATTGCTTAAAATGTGACAAAAGAATATAAATTTATGTTCAAGGAGGAGTGAAAGACAGTATCAATTTGGATGGCATACAAATGAAAAGGGTGATATGGGAATGAAATAATTTTGCACATCAACTGTAACATTAACCAGGCACAACTACAGTGATTAAGCTACCAGCAGTTTTTGGACTATAATGCCAGAGCACTTCTATGGGCTAGGCTTGTAAAGGCTCCAGGGCCATTAGCCCAGTACACACCTATGAACCTAAGGGTATGACTGCTGCACAGAAGTCTAAACGTCACCCAGAATGTTTCCTAATTCCTGTGATAATCACATTGAAAATGTTGGCCATAAGTAAGAAACACTATCCTTGCAGCATGGCACAGAAGGATAAGGACTTAACTATGAGCCACAAAACCTGAAGCCAAATAGCAGATAAGGTAATGCAGTAACACTGGAGTGGCCGGTTGGGAGTCCATCTTCAAAGGTGGCCTGCCTAGCATAATGCTGCTGTTTTGTGTGGTTTATATCCTGGTTCTCGGAGTGGAAGTTTTCTTCTCAAAGGGGGGGGGGGGGCAACAGCTTAGTTTTAAAATTTTGAATATCAGGATGCTCAGAAGTAGGATTGTTCTTTCAGTCATAGGTAGCCATCCTTCTTGTAGAATATTGCACTGAAGACTGTGTATACAGACTAGTAATGCAAATCTGCTCATTTTATTTTCTGTAGTCTGTAGACTTTGTGTAATATGTTTGGAATGGAATGTCAGAGGGAGTCTATACTCCGGTTTAGGCAAAAATGTACTCTTGGCTATGGCTATGCATGCTTTGGAAGAGAGCAAATGAGAGATTTTATAATAGTAGTTCTGGTTGAGAGAGAACTTTTATGTCAGTGTGTGAAGAAAAGTTAAGGGAACAAGCAAGGGTTAGCCCTAGGCACTTATATTCATTGACTGAGGGTATTACGCTGTTTTTGCTGTGATAAGTAGTTATATCAGATAGTTACTAGCATTTGTTTGGGGAAGCAAATAATGTTAGTTTTGCTAGGAATCATCATTCCTTTTTTTGTTATCCGAGGCCCACTGGCATAGCTTTGAGAAAAAAAAAACTTAGATGGGTTTGAAATTTTAGAATCAATTTAACTGTGTCGAAAAGGAGAACGCATATACTGTAGCTAGGAAAAAATGTTAGAAATCAGTGCACAGCAAATGTTTCTGGATGGGGCAATAACTTCAAACCTAAATATCATGCAGATTGAAAAGAAGAAAAAATGTTTAAAAGGTTTTACAAAATAAACCATCTGCTCCACTCATTAATTACCAGTGGGCACACCACATCAGCGCTATCTTTTTAAAAGCTTATACTGTGGGAAGGAGGACGAAGTTTTAATTAAAGGCTCACTTACACTGTAATAGAATGTCACAAAAAAGGCCAACTATGTATGTGCTTACAGTTTTATAAATATTTCTACAATGAAAACTTATAACCATTAGAGAGAAACATATCAATGTCTACCTGCACTGCAGTATTACTTGTCAATATTAAAAAAACAAACACACACACACACACACACACACACATATATATATATACATGGTTCCCTATCAGAAGCCTGAAACACTATAAGCTTGAAAATCAAAATCCTGAAACCAAAAGCCTGAAAATTCAAAATCCCGAAAACCCAAAATCCTGAAACTCAAAATCCTGAAAACACAAATAATGCTAATATGTCACTATAAAGACACTAATATCTATCAACTGACCCTGACCCTAACCCTAAGGTCCGTCACTATCGCACACTCACCTGACCCGCGCCCTAACCCTAACTCACTTAAACCACCCCTAACCCCAATATTTGTCACTATTGCATACATGCCTAACCTGCGCCCTAACCCTAACTCACTTAAACCACACCTAACCCTACCATAAAACCAACCGCACACTTACCTGAACCCAACGCATGACCTAACATCAGAGGGCTAACAATAGCAAAGCCACAATGACGTCAGTATGTCCATTTTGTGTTTTCAGGATTTTGAGTTTTCGGGATTTTGAATTTTCAGGCTTTTGGTTTCAGGATTTTGATTTTCAGGCTTATAGTGTTTCAGGCTTCTGATAGGGAACCATATATATATATATATATATATATATATATATATATATATATATATATATATATATATGTTAAATAATAGCAACAGCAAAAAAAGACTGGAGAAATGCAATAGCATTGCATGTGCTGTATCTAAGGGAAAAAACAACACTTGAAATGGATAGCATTCCACTAAATGAATCCTGAATTAAAAAAACAAAAATACTTTTGCTGAAATTAAATCACTATTTATCCCAAGCTTTAATGCACTGCACCTAGCCAAATATTTTAAAGGATGAAACAGATAAACTATATGAAATAAACCGCATGTTCTCTAACTACTGAAACATAAGAATACAAGACTCTGTCTTTCAAGGAATGCTCATGGTTTAGACTTTAAGAATGCAAACGTATAAAAATAAAGGATTTTGCCATTTTAAGAAGTTAAAATCCTTAGTCATATAGTTACTTTTAATGACTAAAGAATTACACCTTGTTATTTAAATGGTAGAAGTCAGCATACCTTTTGTATTTGTGAAGACCACAGACTGGGGTATACTGAAGTGTGCAATGCTTGATGAATAGGAAGTAAAGCCATCCAGTCTTTTATGAAGCAATGTGTAAGTTTCCAAAGAAGCCTATAACATACTACTGACAGTAAGTTTAATGACACAAAAAAAAAAAAAAAAAATCACAGCCAGAACTTCCAAGATGGCTGTACACTGATCGACAGCTTGATTTTAGCTCTCTCAGTGTGAAAAAAAGAGAGAAACAAAAGGTATGGCATCTAAGTCCAAGGAAGTCACTGTTCCACTGTATTTGGCATTCATCAGACCTATCATCGAGTACAATTGCCCCCTTTAGTATGAACCTAACCAGGCATATCCAACAACTAGAATGCACACAGAGGTTCCTCACTAAAAGAATACTGGTGCATAAGTAACATATCCTGTGCAGACCGCCTCAATGCCCTATCCCTGTATTCTGTCTCCTACAGGCTTTTAAGGGAAGATCTATGCCTGGCATACAGGGCATTGTCAGAACCCACTCTGATGGACCTCCTGCATATCCACAAAACAAACAGCACCAGAATTACCTGTTCTAAAGACTTAAACCTTGCCTGTGATATAAATAGGACCTGCTGGAGAGAGAGGTATGTATCCCAGAGACTACCCAGTTTATGGAACAGGCTCCCCATCCATGTGAAGCAGAGTTTCTCCCTAACCCAATTCAAGTGCAACTTGGACAACTGGATGGGAAACCGGAAATTCATCCCTGGTTTGGCACTTATGTCTCTAATGGACATAGGTAACCTGTAAGTGGTTCATCTCCCAGGCCCATGCTTACACTTATCAAGGGTAGCAGAACTTGTCAAAGATTTGGGATGCATGGCTAGGCTTAAAAAGGCCCTTGTGGTCGTTAGCCTAGTAACACCCATGAACCTATGATAGATAAGGTCTAGTAATTCTGACAGTTTAAGCAAAAGTCAGCTGCTAGCTAATAAGTACACTGCCTAGATGACAGCAAATAAGAAACAGTGCCTGAAAGAAAATCAGCTAGAAAAGGTGAAGACAAAACAGTGACTGGGAAGAATCCTGCAGTTGTTCAGCAAAAAGGTGTTCAAGCTCGAGTTTGGGTAGAACAAATGACTTCTACTAATTAGAGAAAAACAAAATCAAATGTGCTCACAGCTGACTATAAAAAAAATGAAACACTGAAGATCAACTCAAATAACAAAAGGCTAGAAAAAAATGGAAGAAGCTTTAACTAGTTATTTGGATGAGCTGATAAACTGCAAAAATTAGAGGGTGAAATAAAGAAAAGGTTGTAGTCTGTTCAAGTGTGCTCAAGAAGAGTTGTTACAAAAATGGTACAGTTAGAGGTCACAGCACACAGAGAAACCTGAGATTTTCTGCTGTATCAAAGAAACTGGAAAGAAAAGACCGTTAACTTTATTAAACCAAAAATAAGCAAATGGACTGGTATTCCACAGCAGGATTTGTTAACTGAAAGGGCACAGTGTGTGTGTATGCTCCAAACATGGCCATGAAAAAGCAGCCAAGACGTGCATTAATAATGCATTCATACCAGCAGAAAGATTTGATCCTGACAAAACTGTGGCAGAACAGCAAAATATTAAACTGGAGACAGAAGAGTGTTTATGGAAAATGATTACTCACTATACATCAGGTAGAAGAGAAGCAAATTTATCCCAGCAATCAGGGAATATCGAGAGGCATGTGTGAGATTCAAGGTGCTGTATTCCAGCAGTTTTCAGATACAGAACAGGCTAAGGAGAAAATATAAACGTCTGTTCAACAAAAAATGATCAATCTAACAAGGGAGGAACATTAATGCTGTCATGAATTTACATTCCACCTAAACCTGCTATTATGGAGCTTAAGAAAATGTTGGGAGAAATAATCCACTTTTAGCAAGGAATATTACTTAAAGGTGGGGACTGGAGCTTGATATGCAAAAGTGAGGATGCATCTGGAAGACCTAGAAGGGAAAATATAACAAAAGATAGTAGATTTCTGAAGAAAGTTATAAAAGACATGAATGCAGTAGCAAGAACTTGGAGAGAATTTGCCTATTATTCCGTAAGGTACTGTAACTGGGCTAGACTATTCAGAAATTATATTTCACACAAACATATACATTTAACTTAAAGCTTCAACACACATCAAATAACTACTTTAGATCATGTGCCAGTAACAACCAAGGTAGAAATGCATGTTAATGAAGTAAAAATGAGACACTGGCAATTCACCACCTACCTGTTAAAATGACAGGAATTTATGGAATGGGTATTGGAAATTATTCAAGAGTTATTAGGGAAGAAAGAAATTTGTTCAAATGTTATAGCTAGTGAGTGAGATAAAATGTAAATGGAGTTTAAAAATAGTGAAGAAATAAAAGAAAAAGAGATATGGTTAAGAAGTAATATGAATAAACAAATAAATGCACTGTATGAGGACGAAATGCACCGGACAACCGAAAACTTGATACCAGCTTTAATAAACGTTAAACGTTTGACAAACACCACGTTTTTCGTCACATAAATCAGACTTCATCAGACAAGCAATATGAATAATTTAAAGGGGCTGAGAAAGGTTGAAGTATTGCAGTATAAGAGGAATCTCACAGAACAAGAACAGGCACAACTCCAGAGTGCTAAACAAAAAATAAAAGAGTATCTGGATAATACGCATGAGTGCAGAAAGACTGCTGTTATGCAACTGTTTTTTTTTCTGATAATACAAAAAAAAAAAAGACTACAAAAACATTTAGCATAATGACTCAGGCAACAGAAAGAAAGTGTTGTCAAACCTGGGGAGCCTATAACAAAAACTAACCACAGATCCTGCAGAGGTATTACAGATATTATGGAAATTTTATGAAATTTTGCATAAATTAGAGAAATGTGGAAATCAAGAAAGAGCACAAATAGAAATAATTACGGAACACTTAAGTATGTCAATGTTAGGGGGAGATGATGCTCAAAAATTAACAATTAAGACAGGAGGAGAAGAGATAAAAATGGTTATGTATAATCAATCTGCAGGAATGTCTCTAGGGAGAGACGGCATTCCTGCAGAAATTTAGAAGCTAGGAGGGAAGAAAGTGATAAAAATATGGAAGTTTTTGTTTAAAAGTATTTTAAAGGAATGGAAAGCAACATCAGCCTGGAAGACACTTGTGGTATCTGTAATGCCTAAAGAAGGTAAAGACCAGGAATGGAAAGCAACATCAGCCTGGAAGACACTTGTGGTATCTGTAATGCCTAAAGAAGGTAAAGACCCATAAGACCCAACTTCATTTT